>NC_092659.1:19821169-19828669 GCF_032118995.1 Asterias amurensis | reverse complement strand
CCCCGCGGGCCCCTCGATCTACCCGGCGGGGGTTGGGGGTGTCCAAGCCCAGCTCCGGTTCCCTTGACGGAGCAGCGTGCAGGGCCGGGGAGCCCTGCCGTCGGAAGCGTTTACCCGCCCGTGCAACCCGACAGAGCCGGGCCCGCTTCCTACTGCCACGGGCGGGACGATTTGTCAGCGTGCAGAGCCGGGGAGCCCTGCCGTCGGAAGCGTTTACCCGCCCGTGCAACCCGACAGAGCCGGGCCCGCTTCCTACTGCCACGGGCGGGACGATTTGTCAGCGTGCAGGGCCGGGGAGCCCTGCCGTCGGAAGCGTTTACCCACCCGTGCAACCCGGCAGAGCCGGGCCCGCTTCCTACTGCCACGGGCGGGACGATTTGTCAGCGTGCAGAGCCGGGGAGCCCTGCCGTCGGAAGCGTTTACCCGCCCGTGCAACCCGACAGAGCCGGGCCCGCTTCCTACTGCCACGGGCGGGACGATTTGTCAGCGTGCAGAGCCGGGGAGCCCTGCCGTCGGAAGCGTTTACCCGCCCGTGCAACCCGACAGAGCCGGGCCCGCTTCCTACTGCCACGGGCGGGACGATTTGTCAGCGTGCAGGGCCGGGGAGCCCTGCCGTCGGAAGCGTTTACCCACCCGTGCAACCCGGCAGAGCCGGGCCCGCTTCCTACTGCCACGGGCGGGACGATTTGTCAGCGTGCAGAGCCGGGGAGCCCTGCCGTCGGAAGCGTTTACCCGCCCGTGCAACCCGACAGAGCCGGGCCCGCTTCCTACTGCCACGGGCGGGACGATTTGCCAGCGTGCAGGGCCGGGGAGCCCTGCCGTCGGAAGCGTTTACCCGCCCGTGCAACCCGGCAGAGCCGGGCCCGCTTCCTACTGCCACGGGCGGGACGATTTGTCAGCGTGCAGAGCCGGGGAGCCCTGCCGTCGGAAGCGTTTACCCGCCCGTGCAACCCGACAGAGCCGGGCCCGCTTCCTACTGCCACGGGCGGGGTGAATTGTCGGCGTGCCCGGCTGGCAGCACCGCCGTTCGCTAGCCACCGAGGCCCCGCGGGCCCCTCGATCTACCCGGCGGGGGTTGGGGGTGTCCAAGCCCAGCTCCGGTTCCCTTGACGGAGCAGCGTGCAGGGCCGGGGAGCCCTGCCGTCGGAAGCGTTTACCCGCCCGTGCAACCCGACAGAGCCGGGCCCGCTTCCTACTGCCACGGGCGGGACGATTTGTCAGCGTGCAGAGCCGGGGAGCCCTGCCGTCGGAAGCGTTTACCCGCCCGTGCAACCCGACAGAGCCGGGCCCGCTTCCTACTGCCACGGGCGGGACGATTTGTCAGCGTGCAGGGCCGGGGAGCCCTGCCGTCGGAAGCGTTTACCCACCCGTGCAACCCGGCAGAGCCGGGCCCGCTTCCTACTGCCACGGGCGGGACGATTTGTCAGCGTGCAGAGCCGGGGAGCCCTGCCGTCGGAAGCGTTTACCCGCCCGTGCAACCCGACAGAGCCGGGCCCGCTTCCTACTGCCACGGGCGGGACGATTTGCCAGCGTGCAGGGCCGGGGAGCCCTGCCGTCGGAAGCGTTTACCCGCCCGTGCAACCCGGCAGAGCCGGGCCCGCTTCCTACTGCCACGGGCGGGACGATTTGTCAGCGTGCAGAGCCGGGGAGCCCTGCCGTCGGAAGCGTTTACCCGCCCGTGCAACCCGACAGAGCCGGGCCCGCTTCCTACTGCCACGGGCGGGACGATTTGTCAGCGTGCAGGGCCGGGGAGCCCTGCCGTCGGAAGCGTTTACCCGCCCGTGCAACCCGACAGAGCCGGGCCCGCTTCCTACTGCCACGGGCGGGACGATTTGTCAGCGTGCAGAGCCGGGGAGCCCTGCCGTCGGAAGCGTTTACCCGCCCGTGCAACCCGACAGAGCCGGGCCCGCTTCCTACTGCCACGGGCGGGACGATTTGTCAGCGTGCAGGGCCGGGGAGCCCTGCCGTCGGAAGCGTTTACCCGCCCGTGCAACCCGACAGAGCCGGGCCCGCTTCCTACTGCCACGGGCGGGACGATTTGTCAGCGTGCAGAGCCGGGGAGCCCTGCCGTCGGAAGCGTTTACCCGCCCGTGCAACCCGACAGAGCCGGGCCCGCTTCCTACTGCCACGGGCGGGACGATTTGTCAGCGTGCAGGGCCGGGGAGCCCTGCCGTCGGAAGCGTTTACCCGCCCGTGCAACCCGACAGAGCCGGGCCCGCTTCCTACTGCCACGGGCGGGACGATTTGCCAGCGTGCAGGGCCGGGGAGCCCTGCCGTACGGAGCGACCCTGGACCGGTGGACCCGACTGCCCGGCCCGCTCGATATCTCAGCTCACGTTCCCTTCTTCCGTCGCCGCCGCCCGTCAGGGGGTGGGTTGCCGGCTCCAGGAGCCCCACTAAATCGCTCGTCCCGCCACGGTGAGCCGATTTCCCATTGCTTTACACTGTTTTGGCAACTTTTCATTTGGCCGACCCCAGATTTTTGTTCTCACCCCCCTATAGTAGCCCCAGCAGGTTGAGGACTGGTGGCACCCTCTTACCCCTCCCCATCCGCCGGACTCTGGGCCCAAAAAGGGTCTCTCGGTTTGGTCACCAACCCCCTCGTGGGTCTCCAGACCCACGAGACGCCTCAGCTCTGAACTCGACCGTTCTCGGAACGCAGCGGGCGCCGCTGTCAGCCTACCGTATCTCTTGAGGACTTTTTGCCTCCGAACTCGAGCCATTTTTCGCGAACTCGTAGAACTGGCCTATCTGTCCGTGTTATGGGCCACTTTTTGGCCAAAGTCCGAGGACAGAAGGCCGACTTTCTCCGGGAGCGTGTTTTGCCGATTTCCTGCCGTCTGCCACGGCCTGATTTTCGTCCCGCCCGGTGGTCACTTTCACCGAGAAAGGCCAACTTGTACAAACCAAGCTCCGGTTCCCTTAACGGAGCAGCGTGCCTGGCTGGCAGGCACTGCCGTCGGAAGCGTTAACCCGCCCGTGCAACCCGACAGAGCCGGGCCCGCTTCCTACTGCCACGGGCGGGACGATTTGTCGGCGTGCCCGGTTGGTAGCACCGCCGTTCATTAGCCACCGAGGCCCCACGGGCCCCTCGATCTACCCGGTGGGGTTGGGGGTCCAAGCCCAGCTCCGGTTCCCTTGACGGAGCAGCGTGCAGGACCGGGGAGCCCTGCCGTCGGAAGCGTTTACCCGCCCGTGCAACCCGACAGAGCCGGGCCCGCTTCCTACTGCCACGGGCGGGACGATTTGCCAGCGTGCAGGACCGGGGAGCCCTGCCGTCGGAAGCGTTTACCCGCCCGTGCAGCCCGACAGAGCCGGGCCCGCTTCCTACTGCCACGGGCGGGACGATGTTTCAGCGTGCAGGGCCGGGGAGCCCTGCCGTCGGAAGCGTTTACCCGCCCGTGCAGCCCGACAGAGCCGGGCCCGCTTCCTACTGCCACGGGCGGGACGATTTGTCAGCGTGCAGAGCCGGGGAGCCCTGCCGTCGGAAGCGTTTACCCGCCCGTGCAACCCGACAGAGCCGGGCCCGCTTCCTACTGCCACGGGCGGGACGATTTGTCAGCGTGCAGGGCCGGGGAGCCCTGCCGTCGGAAGCGTTTACCCGCCCGTGCAACCCGACAGAGCCGGGCCCGCTTCCTACTGCCACGGGCGGGACGATTTGCCAGCGTGCAGGGCCGGGGAGCCCTGCCGTACGGAGCGACCCTGGACCGGTGGACCCGACTGCCCGGCCCGCTCGATATCTCAGCTCACGTTCCCTTCTTCCGTCGCCGCCGCCCGTCAGGGGGTGGGTTGCCGGCTCCAGGAGCCCCACTAAATCGCTCGTCCCGCCACGGTGAGCCGATTTCCCATTGCTTTACACTGTTTTGGCAACTTTTCATTTGGCCGACCCCAGATTTTTGTTCTCACCCCCCTATAGTAGCCCCAGCAGGTTGAGGACTGGTGGCACCCTCTTACCCCTCCCCATCCGCCGGACTCTGGGCCCAAAAAGGGTCTCTCGGTTTGGTCACCAACCCCCTCGTGGGTCTCCAGACCCACGAGACGCCTCAGCTCTGAACTCGACCGTTCTCGGAACGCAGCGGGCGCCGCTGTCAGCCTACCGTATCTCTTGAGGACTTTTTGCCTCCGAACTCGAGCCATTTTTCGCGAACTCGTAGAACTGGCCTATCTGTCCGTGTTATGGGCCACTTTTTGGCCAAAGTCCGAGGACAGGAGGCCGACTTTCTCCGGGAGCGTGTTTTGCCGATTTCCTGCCGTCTGCCACGGCCTGATTTTCGTCCCGCCCGGTGGTCATTTTCACCGAGGATTTTTTTCCATGGAAAATCTTCTAAGTCCAAACTTTTTTCTAAGTCCAAAATTTTTTTTTATTTTCCCATCCTTTTCGGCCCAAGTCCAACCTTTTTTTTTTTTTTTTGTTCCAGTATTTTTTTATGTCGGGGAGCCCTGCCGTCGGAAGCGTTTACCCGCCCGTGCAGCCCGACAGTGCCGGGCCCGCTTCCTACTGCCACGGGCGGGACGATTTGTCAGCATGCAGGGCCGGGGAGCCCTGCCGTCGGAAGCGTTTACCCGCCCGTGCAGCCCGACAGAGCCGGGCCCGCTTCCTACTGCCACGGGCGGGACGATTTGTCAGCGTGCAGAGCCGGGGAGCCCTGCCGTCGGTAGCGTTTACCCGCCCGTGCAGCCCGACAGAGCCGGGCCCGCTTCCTACTGCCACGGGCGGGACGATGTGTCGGCGTGCCCGGTTGGTAGCACCGCCGTTCATTAGCCACCGAGGCCCCACGGGCCCCTCGATCTACCCGGTGGGGTTGGGGGTCCAAGCCCAGCTCCGGTTCCCTTGACGGAGCAGGGCTCAGGGCCGGGGAGCCCTGCCGTCGGAAGCGTTTACCCGCCCGTGCAACCCGACAGAGCCGGGCCCGCTTCCTACTGCCACGGGCGGGACGATGTGTCGGCGTGCCCGGTTGGTAGCACCGCCGTTCATTAGCCACCGAGGCCCCACGGGCCCCTCGATCTACCCGGTGGGGTTGGGGGTCCAAGCCCAGCTCCGGTTCCCTTGACGGAGCAGGGCTCAGGGCCGGGGAGCCCTGCCGTCGGAAGCGTTTACCCGCCCGTGCAACCCGACAGAGCCGGGCCCGCTTCCTACTGCCACGGGCGGGACGATTTGTCAGCGTGCAGGGCCGGGGAGCCCTGCCGTCGGAAGCGTTTACCCGCCCGTGCAGCCCGACAGAGCCGGGCCCGCTTCCTACTGCCACGGGCGGGACGATGTGTCGGCGTGCCCGGTTGGTAGCACCGCCGTTCATTAGCCACCGAGGCCCCACGGGCCCCTCGATCTACCCGGTGGGGTTGGGGGTCCAAGCCCAGCTCCGGTTCCCTTGACGGAGCAGGGCTCAGGGCCGGGGAGCCCTGCCGTCGGAAGCGTTTACCCGCCCGTGCAACCCGACAGAGCCGGGCCCGCTTCCTACTGCCACGGGCGGGACGATTTGTCAGCGTGCAGGGCCGGGGAGCCCTGCCGTCGGAAGCGTTTACCCGCCCGTGCAGCCCGACAGAGCCGGGCCCGCTTCCTACTGCCACGGGCGGGACGAGTTGTCAGCGTGCAGGGCCGGGGAGCCCTGCCGTCGGAAGCGTTTACCCGCCCGTGCAGCCCGACAGAGCCGGGCCCGCTTCCTACTGCCACGGGCGGGACGATTTGTCAGCGTGCAGGGCCGAAACCCTGCCGTACGGAGCGACCCCGGACCGGTGGACCCGACTGCCCGGCCCGCTCAATATCTCAGCTCACGTTCCCTTCTTCCGTCGCCGCCGCCCGTCAGGGGGTAGGTTGCCGGCTCCGGGAGGCCCACTAAATAGCTCGTCCCGCCACGGTGAGCCGGTTTCCCATTGCTTTACACTGTTTTGGAAACTTTTCATTTGGCCGACCCCAGATTTTTGTTCTCACCCCCCTATAGTAGCCCCAGCAGGTTGAGGACTGGTGGCACCCTCTTACCCCCCCCCATCCGCCGGACTCCGGGCCCAAAAAGGGTCTCTCGGTTCGGTCACCAACCCCCTCGTGGGTCTGGAGACCCACGAGCGCCTCAGCTCTGAACTCGACCGTTCTCGGAACGCAGCGGGCGCCGCCAAAAGCCTACCGTATCTCTTGAGGACTTTTTGCCTCCGAACTCGAGCCATTTTTCGCGAACTCGTAGAACTGGCCTATCTGTCCGGGTTCTGGGCCACTTTTTGGCCAAAGTCCGAGGACAGGAGGCCGACTTTCTCCGGGAGCGTGTTTTGCCGATTTCCTGCCGTCTGCCACGGCCTGATTTTCGTCCCGCCCGGTGGTCATTTTCACCGAGGATTTTTTTCCATGGAAAATTTTCTAAGTCCAAACTTTTTTCTAAGTCCAAAATTTTTTTTTATTTTCCCATCCTTTTCGGCCCAAGTCCAACCTTTTTTTTTTTTTTTTTGTTCTAGTATTTTTTATGTCCGGGTTCTGGGCCACTTTTGTCCGGGTTCTGGGCCAATTTCTCCGGGAGCGTGTTTTGCCGATTTCCTGCCGTCTGCCACGGCCTGAATTTCGTCCCGCCCGGTGGTTATTAAAGTCCGGGGATTTTTTCCATGACAAATTTTCTAAGTCCAAACTTTTTTCTAAGTCCAAAATTTTTTTTTATTTTCCCATCCTTTTCGGCCCAAGTCCAACCTTTTTTTTTTTTTTTTTGTTCTAGTATTTTTTATGTCCGGGTTCTGGGCCACTTTTGTCCGGGTTCTGGGCCACTTTCTCCGGGAGCGTGTTTTGCCGATTTCCTGCCGTCTGCCACGGCCTGAATTTCGTCCCGCCCGGTGGTTATAAAAGTCCGGGGATTTTTTTTCATGGAAAATTTTCTAAGTCCAAACTTTTTTCTAAGTCCAAAATTTTTTTTTATTTTCCCATCCTTTTCGGCCCAAGTCCAACCTTTTTTTTTTTTTTTTTGTTCTAGTATTTTTTATGTCCGGGTTCTGTGCCACTTTTGTCCGGGAGCGTGTTTTGCCGATTTCCAGCCGTCTGCCACGGCCTGAATTTCGTCCCGCCCGGTGGTTATTAAAGTCCGGGGAATCGGTGTATTTTACGCAAACTTCGGGAAGGTGCGTCGCCCGGCGGCATCAACCGGGAGGGCCCCCGATCACAGGGAACGCTGCTGGGTACGTCCTCTCTCGTGTGCGAAAGTTCTGACCGAATCGCACCAGGCACTCGGCCGGGGGAGGCGAATCGCGGACCCCCATCGCCAAGGGCCAGAAGACTCCCGACTCGGCGTTATTTTCGACATTCGGGCACATGCCTCACAGATGTATCAGCACCCACGGGGCCACCGATCGCAGGGGCCACTGCTGGGTATGTCGTCTGTGTTGTATTGACGTCGGTAGATGCGAGTCGCCGACCCCTTGCTCGTGGGGGACGGAGCGCTGTTGGCCCCCACCAGCCATCTCTCACCTAACGGTAATAATAATCGTCGTGCCATAAGGCTCGGCTCGGGTGTGGCAAAGGTGGTCACGTTTTTA
>NC_092659.1:19803669-19816169 GCF_032118995.1 Asterias amurensis | reverse complement strand
CTTTCCCTCACGGTACTTGTGCTCTATCGGTCTCGTGCAAGGTATTTAGCCTTGGATGGAGTTTACCACCCTTCTTTGGGCTGCGCTACAAAACAACCCGACTCCCGGAGGCCCTTGTCCGCGACCGGCTGGCGCCTGCCTGGGCCTGACACCCGCCCTGGGACGGAGCACGCCTCAATCAGAAGGACCTCGGCGCCGGCACGGCCGCGGGGGTGGACTTCCTTACGCCACAGTTCCCTCGAGCCCTCGGTGGGGCCCGGGGATTCGGCGATGGGCTCTTCCCGCTTCGCTCGCCGCTACTAGGGGAATCCTTGTTAGTTTCTTTTCCTCCGCTTAGTGATATGCTTAAATCCAGCGGGTCCTCTCGCCCGACCTGAGGTCGATTATCGGTTCGTGTTTTACTGTTATAGGAGGGGGGGTAGCCCGCGGCCTGCTTGGGAGGCCAAGAACGGGTCGCGCTCCTCACCCCCCCACGGACCCGTCAGCGCGGGCCCAGTGGAAGCTCTCCCTTTTCGGTCTCTCTCCCTCTCCGGTCTCCCGGGGCGGAGCCGGCGGCCACTGGCCGAGGCCCGGAGACTGCGCGCGCGGCGACCCGTCGGACCCCACCCTTACTCCTTAGTTGGCGGAGGACAGCCGGCGATCGTGGTGTGGAGTTGCTCCGGTCGCCCATACAGACAATGGGGGCAGACCGAGACCGACCACGCCACGGCGGGTTTCCTCCCTTTGCCAGGGTTGGGGTTCCTCGTTTACACTCCGGCGGGTCGCCCGCGCCTCCGAGCACAACGGACAGCGCCGAGCCGGTGCTGCCGCCAACGCTTCAAGGCGGGACGTGTTGGAGAGGGGGTTTCTGTGCCCCTTCGGGAGAGTTCTCGTGTGTATTCCACAAAGGCATTACCCGATCTGACGCCTGCAGCCATTAATCCTCGCGGGGAGAACAACCAACTGCTTCTCCTCGCGGCTGCCGGCCGTCGCTCTCGCACCGTGGTATACCCGGGCACCGCGAGTGTATCCGCGGACTCCGGCACGGCGATTTCTATCTGTACTCACGACCCTCAGGCGGACGAGGCCCGGGCCGCGGGGGGCCCGGGCCGCCATGTGCGTTCGAAAGGCCGATGATCACTGCGTTCTGCAATTCACACTGATTCACGCAGCTGGCTGCGTTCTTCATCGGCGCACGAGCCGAGTGATCCACCGCCAAGAATTGTCTAACTCTTGGAAATTCGCTTCTTGTTCGTTCGATCACCAATGAGTGGGTTTATCGTCCCGCGCCCCGTGGTCTCGGGCGCGGGGAAATATGGTCACAGTCCGCGGGACGGCGCGAGATGACTCGATCGCTCCGCCCCGCCCACGACGGGAGCAGCCGCCCGTTTGTGGGGGTGGGAGAGTACGGCGGGCCTCTATTACGCCGTGTCTTCCCTGCCCGCCCCCACTAGGTCGCATTTAAGGCCAGGCCCCGGCGTCCCAGGGCCCCCGGTGGATCCAACAGACCAGGCGCAGCCATCCAGAGCCCGCACCCCAAACCCCGCCGCGGACAGGGCAGGGGGAGCTCCGCGGTGCAACTTGTCCGGTCTCGGATGCCGGCACATGGGCCACTCCCGCGAAACACATCCGGAGACGTCACTGGGGGAGCCCCGCCAGACCGCACTTTCCACCCGATCCCTCCGCCCTCCTCCGTCAAACAAACGCAACATTTTTTTGCCAGATTTTTATATATATATATATTTGTTGTCGTTTTGTTATTTCCTTCGTTTCGGGATCGGCGTGGACATGTACATGGAGCGGCCGTGTCAGGCGGGGTCCCCGCGCTGTGGACCCGGCGCGGGTCCTTGTTTCGTTCCTCGTTAATGATCCTTCCGCAGGTTCACCTACGGAAACCTTGTTACGACTTTTACTTCCTCTAAATGATCAAGTTCGATCGTCTTCCGGGCGCACGAGCGAGGCGCCAGAGGCGCCCCGCCGCGGCCCGTCCGAGGATCTCACTAAACCATTCAATCGGTAGTAGCGACGGGCGGTGTGTACAAAGGGCAGGGACGTAATCAACGCGAGCTGATGACTCGCGCTTACTGGGAATTCCTCGTTTAAGGGAGACAATTGCAACTCCCTATCCCAAGCACGAAGGGGGTTCAGCGGATTGCCCAGGCCTTCCAGACAAGGACGATCACCCGCTGATCCCTTCAGTGTAGCGCGCGTGCGGCCCCGAACATCTAAGGGCATCACAGACCTGTTATTGCTCAATCTCGCGTGGCTGAACGCCACTTGTCCCTCTAAGAAGTCAGCGCCCGGCTCGGCGGCCGGCGCGACTATTTAGCAAGCCAGAGTCTCGTTCGTTATCGGAATTAACCAGACAAATCGCTCCACCAACTAAGAACGGCCATGCACCACCACCCACAGAATCAAGAAAGAGCTCTCAATCTGTCAATCCTCACTGTGTCCGGGCCGGGTGAGTTTCCCCGTGTTGAGTCAAATTAAGCCGCAGGCTCCACTCCTGGTGGTGCCCTTCCGTCAATTCCTTTAAGTTTCAGCTTTGCAACCATACTTCCCCCGGAACCCAAAGACTTTGGTTTCCCGCAGACTGCCCGCCGCGTCATTGGAGTAACGCCGGCGGATCGCCAGTCGGCATCGTTTATGGTTAGAACTAGGGCGGTATCTGATCGCCTTCGAACCTCTAACTTTCGTTCTTGATTAATGAAAACATTCTTGGCAAATGCTTTCGCAGTCGGTCGTCTTGCGGCGATCCAAGAATTTCACCTCTCACACCGCAATACGAATGCCCCCGTCAGTCCCTCTTAATCATTACCTCGAGTTCCGAAAACCAACGCAATAGAACCGAGGTCCTATTCCATTATTCCATGCTCTGCTGTCCAGGCTCACGGCCTGCTTTGAACACTCCAATTTTTTCAAAGTAAACGTTTCGGCCGCGCCCGGCACTCAGTCAAGAGAACCGGGCGGAGACCGAGAGGAAGGCCAGGCGGGCAGTGGCGCGCCTTGCGGCGGACCGCCAGCCTGCGCCCAAGATCCAACTACGAGCTTTTTAACTGCAGCAATTTTAATATACGCTATTGGAGCTGGAATTACCGCGGCTGCTGGCACCAGACTTGCCCTCCAATAGATCCTCGTTAAAGGATTTAAAGTGTACTCATTCCAATTACAGGGCCTCGAAAGAGTCCTGTATTGCTATTTTTCGTCACTACCTCCCCGTGTCGGGAGTGGGTAATTTGCGCGCCTGCTGCCTTCCTTGGATGTGGTAGCCGTTTCTCAAGCTCCCTCTCCGGAATCGAACCCTGATTCTCCGTTACCCGTTACGACCATGGTAGGCGCATAACGTACCATCGAAAGTTGATAGGGCAGACATTCGAAGGATCCGTCGCCGGTGCAGAGACCGTGCGATCGGCCAGGTTATCCAGAGTTCACCAACGGAGCCGGGCGGACCCGGGTTGGTCTTGTTCCTAATAAGAGCACGCCTCCCGTAAGGTCGGCGCTTGATTGCATGTATTAGCTCTAGAATTACCACAGTTATCCATGTAAGGGGATGCGCTCCAAGGAACCATAACTGATTTAATGAGCCATCCGCAGTTTCGCTTTTGAAAGCTTGTACTTGGACATGCATGGCTTAATCTTTGAGACAAGCATATGACTACTGGCAGGATCAACCAGGTAGCACCTCGTGCTGCGGCCGGCGAGCGGGGCTCGCTCGGACCGAGCGGATTCTGCCGGGCTCGGGGCGCTCGAGCCGGCGATCCGTTTCACCAAATGTTTCGGTTCGGTTCCCGGGGGGAGCAGAAGTGCGGGCCCAGGCGCGAGTCTACGGTGCTCGTACCAGCCCAAGCACAATCCGGTCCCGTTTACCCTGCGGGCCAAGGCGCGAGTCTACGGTGCTCGTACCAGCCCAAGCATGGTCCGGTCCCCTTGCCACGCACACACACACACGTTTCGGGTCCCGGGAGCAGAAGCGCGTGGCCAAGGCGCGAGTCTACGGTGCTCGTACCAGCCTGCGGGTCAGCTCCCGTCGCCCCTTCTCTCTAGTTCTCTCGTTCGAATCGCCAGGGGGATAGAAATCAGATTCGCCGGGGCGTGTGTCGTCCGCCGCCGTCCCCCATCAATCGCCCGGGAATGGGTGGGCCGTGGAGGCCCGCCCGGCCGGTGTGGTTGCCCGGGTTCGGGAAAGTGCTCAACCTACGCCTCGGCAACTGGGATGCCAGGGGGGTCCCGCTAGCGCTTGGCGTAACGGGCCGGGGCCGTTTTCCCCGGTCCGGTCGGCCTCTCGCGCCCATGCGGGCTTCACTGAATGCCATTGGGTCCGGGATCCGCCCCGGGGTGCGAGACGGCACCGTCCACTCCCGCTTAGGGAACGAGACGGCACGGTCCACACCCCGCGCACTGCGACGGACCAGTCCGGTAGTGCCGACACGGTCCCCCGCTAGGGGAGACCGTCTTCGGCACGCATAAATTCGACGGCGCCTTCCGTGCTACACCACGACAACAAGGTCGGCGGACCCGTGCCGGGGTTTGCCACACCCCGGCTGTCCTACCCTACCCTCGGTCTCTCTCCCTACCTCTCTCCCTCGGTATGATCCTGCCGCGAGGGGTTGCCCAAGCCCCTCGCCTATCGCAGGCCCTGGCTGGCCAGGCACTGCCGTCGGAAGCGTTTACCCGCCCGTGCAACCCGACAGAGCCGGGCCCGCTTCCTACTGCCACGGGCGGGGTGAATTGTCGGCGTGCCCGGCTGGCAGCACCGCCGTTCGCTAGCCACCGAGGCCCCGCGGGCCCCTCGATCTACCCGGCGGGGGTTGGGGGTGTCCAAGCCCAGCTCCGGTTCCCTTGACGGAGCGGCGTGCAGGGCCGGGGAGCCCTGCCGTCGGAAGCGTTTACCCGCCCGTGCAACCCGACAGAGCCGGGCCCGCTTCCTACTGCCACGGGCGGGGTGAATTGTCGGCGTGCCCGGCTGGCAGCACCGCCGTTCGCTAGCCACCGAGGCCCCGCGGGCCCCTCGATCTACCCGGCGGGGGTTGGGGGTGTCCAAGCCCAGCTCCGGTTCCCTTGACGGAGCAGCGTGCAGGGCCGGGGAGCCCTGCCGTCGGAAGCGTTTACCCGCCCGTGCAACCCGACAGAGCCGGGCCCGCTTCCTACTGCCACGGGCGGGGTGAATTGTCGGCGTGCCCGGCTGGCAGCACCGCCGTTCGCTAGCCACCGAGGCCCCGCGGGCCCCTCGATCTACCCGGCGGGGGTTGGGGGTGTCCAAGCCCAGCTCCGGTTCCCTTGACGGAGCAGCGTGCAGGGCCGGGGAGCCCTGCCGTCGGAAGCGTTTACCCGCCCGTGCAACCCGACAGAGCCGGGCCCGCTTTCCTACTGCCACGGGCGGGGTGAATTGTCGGCGTGCCCGGCTGGCAGCACCGCCGTTCGCTAGCCACCGAGGCCCCGCGGGCCCCTCGATCTACCCGGCGGGGGTTGGGGGTGTCCAAGCCCAGCTCCGGTTCCCTTGACGGAGCAGCGTGCAGGGCCGGGGAGCCCTGCCGTCGGAAGCGTTTACCCGCCCGTGCAACCCGACAGAGCCGGGCCCGCTTCCTACTGCCACGGGCGGGGTGAATTGTCGGCGTGCCCGGCTGGCAGCACCGCCGTTCGCTAGCCACCGAGGCCCCGCGGGCCCCTCGATCTACCCGGCGGGGGTTGGGGGTGTCCAAGCCCAGCTCCGGTTCCCTTGACGGAGCAGCGTGCAGGGCCGGGGAGCCCTGCCGTCGGAAGCGTTTACCCGCCCGTGCAACCCGACAGAGCCGGGCCCGCTTCCTACTGCCACGGGCGGGACGATTTGTCAGCGTGCAGAGCCGGGGAGCCCTGCCGTCGGAAGCGTTTACCCGCCCGTGCAACCCGACAGAGCCGGGCCCGCTTCCTACTGCCACGGGCGGGACGATTTGTCAGCGTGCAGGGCCGGGGAGCCCTGCCGTCGGAAGCGTTTACCCACCCGTGCAACCCGGCAGAGCCGGGCCCGCTTCCTACTGCCACGGGCGGGACGATTTGTCAGCGTGCAGAGCCGGGGAGCCCTGCCGTCGGAAGCGTTTACCCGCCCGTGCAACCCGACAGAGCCGGGCCCGCTTCCTACTGCCACGGGCGGGACGATTTGTCAGCGTGCAGAGCCGGGGAGCCCTGCCGTCGGAAGCGTTTACCCGCCCGTGCAACCCGACAGAGCCGGGCCCGCTTCCTACTGCCACGGGCGGGACGATTTGTCAGCGTGCAGGGCCGGGGAGCCCTGCCGTCGGAAGCGTTTACCCACCCGTGCAACCCGGCAGAGCCGGGCCCGCTTCCTACTGCCACGGGCGGGACGATTTGTCAGCGTGCAGAGCCGGGGAGCCCTGCCGTCGGAAGCGTTTACCCGCCCGTGCAACCCGACAGAGCCGGGCCCGCTTCCTACTGCCACGGGCGGGACGATTTGCCAG
Source organism: Asterias amurensis (assembly GCF_032118995.1). NCBI lineage: Eukaryota > Metazoa > Echinodermata > Asteroidea > Forcipulatida > Asteriidae > Asterias > Asterias amurensis. The sequence goes on along the minus strand of NC_092659.1, from coordinate 19,809,741 downwards.
CGTGCAGGGCCGGGGAGCCCTGCCGTCGGAAGCGTTTACCCGCCCGTGCAACCCGGCAGAGCCGGGCCCGCTTCCTACTGCCACGGGCGGGACGATTTGTCAGCGTGCAGAGCCGGGGAGCCCTGCCGTCGGAAGCGTTTACCCGCCCGTGCAACCCGACAGAGCCGGGCCCGCTTCCTACTGCCACGGGCGGGGTGAATTGTCGGCGTGCCCGGCTGGCAGCACCGCCGTTCGCTAGCCACCGAGGCCCCGCGGGCCCCTCGATCTACCCGGCGGGGGTTGGGGGTGTCCAAGCCCAGCTCCGGTTCCCTTGACGGAGCAGCGTGCAGGGCCGGGGAGCCCTGCCGTCGGAAGCGTTTACCCGCCCGTGCAACCCGACAGAGCCGGGCCCGCTTCCTACTGCCACGGGCGGGACGATTTGTCAGCGTGCAGAGCCGGGGAGCCCTGCCGTCGGAAGCGTTTACCCGCCCGTGCAACCCGACAGAGCCGGGCCCGCTTCCTACTGCCACGGGCGGGACGATTTGTCAGCGTGCAGGGCCGGGGAGCCCTGCCGTCGGAAGCGTTTACCCACCCGTGCAACCCGGCAGAGCCGGGCCCGCTTCCTACTGCCACGGGCGGGACGATTTGTCAGCGTGCAGAGCCGGGGAGCCCTGCCGTCGGAAGCGTTTACCCGCCCGTGCAACCCGACAGAGCCGGGCCCGCTTCCTACTGCCACGGGCGGGACGATTTGCCAGCGTGCAGGGCCGGGGAGCCCTGCCGTCGGAAGCGTTTACCCGCCCGTGCAACCCGGCAGAGCCGGGCCCGCTTCCTACTGCCACGGGCGGGACGATTTGTCAGCGTGCAGAGCCGGGGAGCCCTGCCGTCGGAAGCGTTTACCCGCCCGTGCAACCCGACAGAGCCGGGCCCGCTTCCTACTGCCACGGGCGGGACGATTTGTCAGCGTGCAGGGCCGGGGAGCCCTGCCGTCGGAAGCGTTTACCCGCCCGTGCAACCCGACAGAGCCGGGCCCGCTTCCTACTGCCACGGGCGGGACGATTTGTCAGCGTGCAGAGCCGGGGAGCCCTGCCGTCGGAAGCGTTTACCCGCCCGTGCAACCCGACAGAGCCGGGCCCGCTTCCTACTGCCACGGGCGGGACGATTTGTCAGCGTGCAGGGCCGGGGAGCCCTGCCGTCGGAAGCGTTTACCCGCCCGTGCAACCCGACAGAGCCGGGCCCGCTTCCTACTGCCACGGGCGGGACGATTTGTCAGCGTGCAGAGCCGGGGAGCCCTGCCGTCGGAAGCGTTTACCCGCCCGTGCAACCCGACAGAGCCGGGCCCGCTTCCTACTGCCACGGGCGGGACGATTTGTCAGCGTGCAGGGCCGGGGAGCCCTGCCGTCGGAAGCGTTTACCCGCCCGTGCAACCCGACAGAGCCGGGCCCGCTTCCTACTGCCACGGGCGGGACGATTTGCCAGCGTGCAGGGCCGGGGAGCCCTGCCGTACGGAGCGACCCTGGACCGGTGGACCCGACTGCCCGGCCCGCTCGATATCTCAGCTCACGTTCCCTTCTTCCGTCGCCGCCGCCCGTCAGGGGGTGGGTTGCCGGCTCCAGGAGCCCCACTAAATCGCTCGTCCCGCCACGGTGAGCCGATTTCCCATTGCTTTACACTGTTTTGGCAACTTTTCATTTGGCCGACCCCAGATTTTTGTTCTCACCCCCCTATAGTAGCCCCAGCAGGTTGAGGACTGGTGGCACCCTCTTACCCCTCCCCATCCGCCGGACTCTGGGCCCAAAAAGGGTCTCTCGGTTTGGTCACCAACCCCCTCGTGGGTCTCCAGACCCACGAGACGCCTCAGCTCTGAACTCGACCGTTCTCGGAACGCAGCGGGCGCCGCTGTCAGCCTACCGTATCTCTTGAGGACTTTTTGCCTCCGAACTCGAGCCATTTTTCGCGAACTCGTAGAACTGGCCTATCTGTCCGTGTTATGGGCCACTTTTTGGCCAAAGTCCGAGGACAGAAGGCCGACTTTCTCCGGGAGCGTGTTTTGCCGATTTCCTGCCGTCTGCCACGGCCTGATTTTCGTCCCGCCCGGTGGTCACTTTCACCGAGAAAGGCCAACTTGTACAAACCAAGCTCCGGTTCCCTTAACGGAGCAGCGTGCCTGGCTGGCAGGCACTGCCGTCGGAAGCGTTAACCCGCCCGTGCAACCCGACAGAGCCGGGCCCGCTTCCTACTGCCACGGGCGGGACGATTTGTCGGCGTGCCCGGTTGGTAGCACCGCCGTTCATTAGCCACCGAGGCCCCACGGGCCCCTCGATCTACCCGGTGGGGTTGGGGGTCCAAGCCCAGCTCCGGTTCCCTTGACGGAGCAGCGTGCAGGACCGGGGAGCCCTGCCGTCGGAAGCGTTTACCCGCCCGTGCAACCCGACAGAGCCGGGCCCGCTTCCTACTGCCACGGGCGGGACGATTTGCCAGCGTGCAGGACCGGGGAGCCCTGCCGTCGGAAGCGTTTACCCGCCCGTGCAGCCCGACAGAGCCGGGCCCGCTTCCTACTGCCACGGGCGGGACGATGTTTCAGCGTGCAGGGCCGGGGAGCCCTGCCGTCGGAAGCGTTTACCCGCCCGTGCAGCCCGACAGAGCCGGGCCCGCTTCCTACTGCCACGGGCGGGACGATTTGTCAGCGTGCAGAGCCGGGGAGCCCTGCCGTCGGAAGCGTTTACCCGCCCGTGCAACCCGACAGAGCCGGGCCCGCTTCCTACTGCCACGGGCGGGACGATTTGTCAGCGTGCAGGGCCGGGGAGCCCTGCCGTCGGAAGCGTTTACCCGCCCGTGCAACCCGACAGAGCCGGGCCCGCTTCCTACTGCCACGGGCGGGACGATTTGCCAGCGTGCAGGGCCGGGGAGCCCTGCCGTACGGAGCGACCCTGGACCGGTGGACCCGACTGCCCGGCCCGCTCGATATCTCAGCTCACGTTCCCTTCTTCCGTCGCCGCCGCCCGTCAGGGGGTGGGTTGCCGGCTCCAGGAGCCCCACTAAATCGCTCGTCCCGCCACGGTGAGCCGATTTCCCATTGCTTTACACTGTTTTGGCAACTTTTCATTTGGCCGACCCCAGATTTTTGTTCTCACCCCCCTATAGTAGCCCCAGCAGGTTGAGGACTGGTGGCACCCTCTTACCCCTCCCCATCCGCCGGACTCTGGGCCCAAAAAGGGTCTCTCGGTTTGGTCACCAACCCCCTCGTGGGTCTCCAGACCCACGAGACGCCTCAGCTCTGAACTCGACCGTTCTCGGAACGCAGCGGGCGCCGCTGTCAGCCTACCGTATCTCTTGAGGACTTTTTGCCTCCGAACTCGAGCCATTTTTCGCGAACTCGTAGAACTGGCCTATCTGTCCGTGTTATGGGCCACTTTTTGGCCAAAGTCCGAGGACAGGAGGCCGACTTTCTCCGGGAGCGTGTTTTGCCGATTTCCTGCCGTCTGCCACGGCCTGATTTTCGTCCCGCCCGGTGGTCATTTTCACCGAGGATTTTTTTCCATGGAAAATCTTCTAAGTCCAAACTTTTTTCTAAGTCCAAAATTTTTTTTTATTTTCCCATCCTTTTCGGCCCAAGTCCAACCTTTTTTTTTTTTTTTTGTTCCAGTATTTTTTTATGTCGGGGAGCCCTGCCGTCGGAAGCGTTTACCCGCCCGTGCAGCCCGACAGTGCCGGGCCCGCTTCCTACTGCCACGGGCGGGACGATTTGTCAGCATGCAGGGCCGGGGAGCCCTGCCGTCGGAAGCGTTTACCCGCCCGTGCAGCCCGACAGAGCCGGGCCCGCTTCCTACTGCCACGGGCGGGACGATTTGTCAGCGTGCAGAGCCGGGGAGCCCTGCCGTCGGTAGCGTTTACCCGCCCGTGCAGCCCGACAGAGCCGGGCCCGCTTCCTACTGCCACGGGCGGGACGATGTGTCGGCGTGCCCGGTTGGTAGCACCGCCGTTCATTAGCCACCGAGGCCCCACGGGCCCCTCGATCTACCCGGTGGGGTTGGGGGTCCAAGCCCAGCTCCGGTTCCCTTGACGGAGCAGGGCTCAGGGCCGGGGAGCCCTGCCGTCGGAAGCGTTTACCCGCCCGTGCAACCCGACAGAGCCGGGCCCGCTTCCTACTGCCACGGGCGGGACGATGTGTCGGCGTGCCCGGTTGGTAGCACCGCCGTTCATTAGCCACCGAGGCCCCACGGGCCCCTCGATCTACCCGGTGGGGTTGGGGGTCCAAGCCCAGCTCCGGTTCCCTTGACGGAGCAGGGCTCAGGGCCGGGGAGCCCTGCCGTCGGAAGCGTTTACCCGCCCGTGCAACCCGACAGAGCCGGGCCCGCTTCCTACTGCCACGGGCGGGACGATTTGTCAGCGTGCAGGGCCGGGGAGCCCTGCCGTCGGAAGCGTTTACCCGCCCGTGCAGCCCGACAGAGCCGGGCCCGCTTCCTACTGCCACGGGCGGGACGATGTGTCGGCGTGCCCGGTTGGTAGCACCGCCGTTCATTAGCCACCGAGGCCCCACGGGCCCCTCGATCTACCCGGTGGGGTTGGGGGTCCAAGCCCAGCTCCGGTTCCCTTGACGGAGCAGGGCTCAGGGCCGGGGAGCCCTGCCGTCGGAAGCGTTTACCCGCCCGTGCAACCCGACAGAGCCGGGCCCGCTTCCTACTGCCACGGGCGGGACGATTTGTCAGCGTGCAGGGCCGGGGAGCCCTGCCGTCGGAAGCGTTTACCCGCCCGTGCAGCCCGACAGAGCCGGGCCCGCTTCCTACTGCCACGGGCGGGACGAGTTGTCAGCGTGCAGGGCCGGGGAGCCCTGCCGTCGGAAGCGTTTACCCGCCCGTGCAGCCCGACAGAGCCGGGCCCGCTTCCTACTGCCACGGGCGGGACGATTTGTCAGCGTGCAGGGCCGAAACCCTGCCGTACGGAGCGACCCCGGACCGGTGGACCCGACTGCCCGGCCCGCTCAATATCTCAGCTCACGTTCCCTTCTTCCGTCGCCGCCGCCCGTCAGGGGGTAGGTTGCCGGCTCCGGGAGGCCCACTAAATAGCTCGTCCCGCCACGGTGAGCCGGTTTCCCATTGCTTTACACTGTTTTGGAAACTTTTCATTTGGCCGACCCCAGATTTTTGTTCTCACCCCCCTATAGTAGCCCCAGCAGGTTGAGGACTGGTGGCACCCTCTTACCCCCCCCCATCCGCCGGACTCCGGGCCCAAAAAGGGTCTCTCGGTTCGGTCACCAACCCCCTCGTGGGTCTGGAGACCCACGAGCGCCTCAGCTCTGAACTCGACCGTTCTCGGAACGCAGCGGGCGCCGCCAAAAGCCTACCGTATCTCTTGAGGACTTTTTGCCTCCGAACTCGAGCCATTTTTCGCGAACTCGTAGAACTGGCCTATCTGTCCGGGTTCTGGGCCACTTTTTGGCCAAAGTCCGAGGACAGGAGGCCGACTTTCTCCGGGAGCGTGTTTTGCCGATTTCCTGCCGTCTGCCACGGCCTGATTTTCGTCCCGCCCGGTGGTCATTTTCACCGAGGATTTTTTTCCATGGAAAATTTTCAAAGTCCAAACTTTTTTCTAAGTCCAAAATTTTTTTTTATTTTCCCATCCTTTTCGGCCCAAGTCCAACCTTTTTTTTTTTTTTTTTGTTCTAGTATTTTTTATGTCCGGGTTCTGGGCCACTTTTGTCCGGGTTCTGGGCCAATTTCTCCGGGAGCGTGTTTTGCCGATTTCCTGCCGTCTGCCACGGCCTGAATTTCGTCCCGCCCGGTGGTTATTAAAGTCCGGGGATTTTTTCCATGACAAATTTTCTAAGTCCAAACTTTTTTCTAAGTCCAAAATTTTTTTTTATTTTCCCATCCTTTTCGGCCCAAGTCCAACCTTTTTTTTTTTTTTTTTGTTCTAGTATTTTTTATGTCCGGGTTCTGGGCCACTTTTGTCCGGGTTCTGGGCCACTTTCTCCGGGAGCGTGTTTTGCCGATTTCCTGCCGTCTGCCACGGCCTGAATTTCGTCCCGCCCGGTGGTTATAAAAGTCCGGGGATTTTTTTTCATGGAAAATTTTCTAAGTCCAAACTTTTTTCTAA
>NC_092659.1:19786169-19798669 GCF_032118995.1 Asterias amurensis | reverse complement strand
GGCTACAACCCCGGGGCAGGCGCGGCCCGTCGTCCATACCTCGGTCTGTCCCGCCGGCGCAAAGCGGCCGGGCTATAGGCTCTCCGGCCAGGCCCCCCGTCGGGGACCCGGCATGGTCGGAGGCACCCCACCCGGCCGGCCTCTGCCGGCGACCCAACCGGTCGCGGGCGCCGCGCCCGGGAGAAGTGCACGCGGCCGAGCGCCGACACCCCCGGGCCCCGCCGCCTCGAGTGCGTGCGGGGACCCGATGGGCACCGCGCCGGCCGCGCTGAATCTCCCGGGCCCGATCTGCGCGGCCCTCCCGTTTGCTTCTCAACGGCTTCACGTACTCTTGAACTCTCTCTTCAGAGTGCTTTTCAACTTTCCCTCACGGTACTTGTGCTCTATCGGTCTCGTGCAAGGTATTTAGCCTTGGATGGAGTTTACCACCCTTCTTTGGGCTGCGCTACAAAACAACCCGACTCCCGGAGGCCCTTGTCCGCGACCGGCTGGCGCCTGCCTGGGCCTGACACCCGCCCTGGGACGGAGCACGCCTCAATCAGAAGGACCTCGGCGCCGGCACGGCCGCGGGGGTGGACTTCCTTACGCCACAGTTCCCTCGAGCCCTCGGTGGGGCCCGGGGATTCGGCGATGGGCTCTTCCCGCTTCGCTCGCCGCTACTAGGGGAATCCTTGTTAGTTTCTTTTCCTCCGCTTAGTGATATGCTTAAATCCAGCGGGTCCTCTCGCCCGACCTGAGGTCGATTATCGGTTCGTGTTTTACTGTTATAGGAGGGGGGGTAGCCCGCGGCCTGCTTGGGAGGCCAAGAACGGGTCGCGCTCCTCACCCCCCCACGGACCCGTCAGCGCGGGCCCAGTGGAAGCTCTCCCTTTTCGGTCTCTCTCCCTCTCCGGTCTCCCGGGGCGGAGCCGGCGGCCACTGGCCGAGGCCCGGAGACTGCGCGCGCGGCGACCCGTCGGACCCCACCCTTACTCCTTAGTTGGCGGAGGACAGCCGGCGATCGTGGTGTGGAGTTGCTCCGGTCGCCCATACAGACAATGGGGGCAGACCGAGACCGACCACGCCACGGCGGGTTTCCTCCCTTTGCCAGGGTTGGGGTTCCTCGTTTACACTCCGGCGGGTCGCCCGCGCCTCCGAGCACAACGGACAGCGCCGAGCCGGTGCTGCCGCCAACGCTTCAAGGCGGGACGTGTTGGAGAGGGGGTTTCTGTGCCCCTTCGGGAGAGTTCTCGTGTGTATTCCACAAAGGCATTACCCGATCTGACGCCTGCAGCCATTAATCCTCGCGGGGAGAACAACCAACTGCTTCTCCTCGCGGCTGCCGGCCGTCGCTCTCGCACCGTGGTATACCCGGGCACCGCGAGTGTATCCGCGGACTCCGGCACGGCGATTTCTATCTGTACTCACGACCCTCAGGCGGACGAGGCCCGGGCCGCGGGGGGCCCGGGCCGCCATGTGCGTTCGAAAGGCCGATGATCACTGCGTTCTGCAATTCACACTGATTCACGCAGCTGGCTGCGTTCTTCATCGGCGCACGAGCCGAGTGATCCACCGCCAAGAATTGTCTAACTCTTGGAAATTCGCTTCTTGTTCGTTCGATCACCAATGAGTGGGTTTATCGTCCCGCGCCCCGTGGTCTCGGGCGCGGGGAAATATGGTCACAGTCCGCGGGACGGCGCGAGATGACTCGATCGCTCCGCCCCGCCCACGACGGGAGCAGCCGCCCGTTTGTGGGGGTGGGAGAGTACGGCGGGCCTCTATTACGCCGTGTCTTCCCTGCCCGCCCCCACTAGGTCGCATTTAAGGCCAGGCCCCGGCGTCCCAGGGCCCCCGGTGGATCCAACAGACCAGGCGCAGCCATCCAGAGCCCGCACCCCAAACCCCGCCGCGGACAGGGCAGGGGGAGCTCCGCGGTGCAACTTGTCCGGTCTCGGATGCCGGCACATGGGCCACTCCCGCGAAACACATCCGGAGACGTCACTGGGGGAGCCCCGCCAGACCGCACTTTCCACCCGATCCCTCCGCCCTCCTCCGTCAAACAAACGCAACATTTTTTTGCCAGATTTTTATATATATATATATTTGTTGTCGTTTTGTTATTTCCTTCGTTTCGGGATCGGCGTGGACATGTACATGGAGCGGCCGTGTCAGGCGGGGTCCCCGCGCTGTGGACCCGGCGCGGGTCCTTGTTTCGTTCCTCGTTAATGATCCTTCCGCAGGTTCACCTACGGAAACCTTGTTACGACTTTTACTTCCTCTAAATGATCAAGTTCGATCGTCTTCCGGGCGCACGAGCGAGGCGCCAGAGGCGCCCCGCCGCGGCCCGTCCGAGGATCTCACTAAACCATTCAATCGGTAGTAGCGACGGGCGGTGTGTACAAAGGGCAGGGACGTAATCAACGCGAGCTGATGACTCGCGCTTACTGGGAATTCCTCGTTTAAGGGAGACAATTGCAACTCCCTATCCCAAGCACGAAGGGGGTTCAGCGGATTGCCCAGGCCTTCCAGACAAGGACGATCACCCGCTGATCCCTTCAGTGTAGCGCGCGTGCGGCCCCGAACATCTAAGGGCATCACAGACCTGTTATTGCTCAATCTCGCGTGGCTGAACGCCACTTGTCCCTCTAAGAAGTCAGCGCCCGGCTCGGCGGCCGGCGCGACTATTTAGCAAGCCAGAGTCTCGTTCGTTATCGGAATTAACCAGACAAATCGCTCCACCAACTAAGAACGGCCATGCACCACCACCCACAGAATCAAGAAAGAGCTCTCAATCTGTCAATCCTCACTGTGTCCGGGCCGGGTGAGTTTCCCCGTGTTGAGTCAAATTAAGCCGCAGGCTCCACTCCTGGTGGTGCCCTTCCGTCAATTCCTTTAAGTTTCAGCTTTGCAACCATACTTCCCCCGGAACCCAAAGACTTTGGTTTCCCGCAGACTGCCCGCCGCGTCATTGGAGTAACGCCGGCGGATCGCCAGTCGGCATCGTTTATGGTTAGAACTAGGGCGGTATCTGATCGCCTTCGAACCTCTAACTTTCGTTCTTGATTAATGAAAACATTCTTGGCAAATGCTTTCGCAGTCGGTCGTCTTGCGGCGATCCAAGAATTTCACCTCTCACACCGCAATACGAATGCCCCCGTCAGTCCCTCTTAATCATTACCTCGAGTTCCGAAAACCAACGCAATAGAACCGAGGTCCTATTCCATTATTCCATGCTCTGCTGTCCAGGCTCACGGCCTGCTTTGAACACTCCAATTTTTTCAAAGTAAACGTTTCGGCCGCGCCCGGCACTCAGTCAAGAGAACCGGGCGGAGACCGAGAGGAAGGCCAGGCGGGCAGTGGCGCGCCTTGCGGCGGACCGCCAGCCTGCGCCCAAGATCCAACTACGAGCTTTTTAACTGCAGCAATTTTAATATACGCTATTGGAGCTGGAATTACCGCGGCTGCTGGCACCAGACTTGCCCTCCAATAGATCCTCGTTAAAGGATTTAAAGTGTACTCATTCCAATTACAGGGCCTCGAAAGAGTCCTGTATTGCTATTTTTCGTCACTACCTCCCCGTGTCGGGAGTGGGTAATTTGCGCGCCTGCTGCCTTCCTTGGATGTGGTAGCCGTTTCTCAAGCTCCCTCTCCGGAATCGAACCCTGATTCTCCGTTACCCGTTACGACCATGGTAGGCGCATAACGTACCATCGAAAGTTGATAGGGCAGACATTCGAAGGATCCGTCGCCGGTGCAGAGACCGTGCGATCGGCCAGGTTATCCAGAGTTCACCAACGGAGCCGGGCGGACCCGGGTTGGTCTTGTTCCTAATAAGAGCACGCCTCCCGTAAGGTCGGCGCTTGATTGCATGTATTAGCTCTAGAATTACCACAGTTATCCATGTAAGGGGATGCGCTCCAAGGAACCATAACTGATTTAATGAGCCATCCGCAGTTTCGCTTTTGAAAGCTTGTACTTGGACATGCATGGCTTAATCTTTGAGACAAGCATATGACTACTGGCAGGATCAACCAGGTAGCACCTCGTGCTGCGGCCGGCGAGCGGGGCTCGCTCGGACCGAGCGGATTCTGCCGGGCTCGGGGCGCTCGAGCCGGCGATCCGTTTCACCAAATGTTTCGGTTCGGTTCCCGGGGGGAGCAGAAGTGCGGGCCCAGGCGCGAGTCTACGGTGCTCGTACCAGCCCAAGCACAATCCGGTCCCGTTTACCCTGCGGGCCAAGGCGCGAGTCTACGGTGCTCGTACCAGCCCAAGCATGGTCCGGTCCCCTTGCCACGCACACACACACACGTTTCGGGTCCCGGGAGCAGAAGCGCGTGGCCAAGGCGCGAGTCTACGGTGCTCGTACCAGCCTGCGGGTCAGCTCCCGTCGCCCCTTCTCTCTAGTTCTCTCGTTCGAATCGCCAGGGGGATAGAAATCAGATTCGCCGGGGCGTGTGTCGTCCGCCGCCGTCCCCCATCAATCGCCCGGGAATGGGTGGGCCGTGGAGGCCCGCCCGGCCGGTGTGGTTGCCCGGGTTCGGGAAAGTGCTCAACCTACGCCTCGGCAACTGGGATGCCAGGGGGGTCCCGCTAGCGCTTGGCGTAACGGGCCGGGGCCGTTTTCCCCGGTCCGGTCGGCCTCTCGCGCCCATGCGGGCTTCACTGAATGCCATTGGGTCCGGGATCCGCCCCGGGGTGCGAGACGGCACCGTCCACTCCCGCTTAGGGAACGAGACGGCACGGTCCACACCCCGCGCACTGCGACGGACCAGTCCGGTAGTGCCGACACGGTCCCCCGCTAGGGGAGACCGTCTTCGGCACGCATAAATTCGACGGCGCCTTCCGTGCTACACCACGACAACAAGGTCGGCGGACCCGTGCCGGGGTTTGCCACACCCCGGCTGTCCTACCCTACCCTCGGTCTCTCTCCCTACCTCTCTCCCTCGGTATGATCCTGCCGCGAGGGGTTGCCCAAGCCCCTCGCCTATCGCAGGCCCTGGCTGGCCAGGCACTGCCGTCGGAAGCGTTTACCCGCCCGTGCAACCCGACAGAGCCGGGCCCGCTTCCTACTGCCACGGGCGGGGTGAATTGTCGGCGTGCCCGGCTGGCAGCACCGCCGTTCGCTAGCCACCGAGGCCCCGCGGGCCCCTCGATCTACCCGGCGGGGGTTGGGGGTGTCCAAGCCCAGCTCCGGTTCCCTTGACGGAGCGGCGTGCAGGGCCGGGGAGCCCTGCCGTCGGAAGCGTTTACCCGCCCGTGCAACCCGACAGAGCCGGGCCCGCTTCCTACTGCCACGGGCGGGGTGAATTGTCGGCGTGCCCGGCTGGCAGCACCGCCGTTCGCTAGCCACCGAGGCCCCGCGGGCCCCTCGATCTACCCGGCGGGGGTTGGGGGTGTCCAAGCCCAGCTCCGGTTCCCTTGACGGAGCAGCGTGCAGGGCCGGGGAGCCCTGCCGTCGGAAGCGTTTACCCGCCCGTGCAACCCGACAGAGCCGGGCCCGCTTCCTACTGCCACGGGCGGGGTGAATTGTCGGCGTGCCCGGCTGGCAGCACCGCCGTTCGCTAGCCACCGAGGCCCCGCGGGCCCCTCGATCTACCCGGCGGGGGTTGGGGGTGTCCAAGCCCAGCTCCGGTTCCCTTGACGGAGCAGCGTGCAGGGCCGGGGAGCCCTGCCGTCGGAAGCGTTTACCCGCCCGTGCAACCCGACAGAGCCGGGCCCGCTTTCCTACTGCCACGGGCGGGGTGAATTGTCGGCGTGCCCGGCTGGCAGCACCGCCGTTCGCTAGCCACCGAGGCCCCGCGGGCCCCTCGATCTACCCGGCGGGGGTTGGGGGTGTCCAAGCCCAGCTCCGGTTCCCTTGACGGAGCAGCGTGCAGGGCCGGGGAGCCCTGCCGTCGGAAGCGTTTACCCGCCCGTGCAACCCGACAGAGCCGGGCCCGCTTCCTACTGCCACGGGCGGGGTGAATTGTCGGCGTGCCCGGCTGGCAGCACCGCCGTTCGCTAGCCACCGAGGCCCCGCGGGCCCCTCGATCTACCCGGCGGGGGTTGGGGGTGTCCAAGCCCAGCTCCGGTTCCCTTGACGGAGCAGCGTGCAGGGCCGGGGAGCCCTGCCGTCGGAAGCGTTTACCCGCCCGTGCAACCCGACAGAGCCGGGCCCGCTTCCTACTGCCACGGGCGGGACGATTTGTCAGCGTGCAGAGCCGGGGAGCCCTGCCGTCGGAAGCGTTTACCCGCCCGTGCAACCCGACAGAGCCGGGCCCGCTTCCTACTGCCACGGGCGGGACGATTTGTCAGCGTGCAGGGCCGGGGAGCCCTGCCGTCGGAAGCGTTTACCCACCCGTGCAACCCGGCAGAGCCGGGCCCGCTTCCTACTGCCACGGGCGGGACGATTTGTCAGCGTGCAGAGCCGGGGAGCCCTGCCGTCGGAAGCGTTTACCCGCCCGTGCAACCCGACAGAGCCGGGCCCGCTTCCTACTGCCACGGGCGGGACGATTTGTCAGCGTGCAGAGCCGGGGAGCCCTGCCGTCGGAAGCGTTTACCCGCCCGTGCAACCCGACAGAGCCGGGCCCGCTTCCTACTGCCACGGGCGGGACGATTTGTCAGCGTGCAGGGCCGGGGAGCCCTGCCGTCGGAAGCGTTTACCCACCCGTGCAACCCGGCAGAGCCGGGCCCGCTTCCTACTGCCACGGGCGGGACGATTTGTCAGCGTGCAGAGCCGGGGAGCCCTGCCGTCGGAAGCGTTTACCCGCCCGTGCAACCCGACAGAGCCGGGCCCGCTTCCTACTGCCACGGGCGGGACGATTTGCCAGCGTGCAGGGCCGGGGAGCCCTGCCGTCGGAAGCGTTTACCCGCCCGTGCAACCCGGCAGAGCCGGGCCCGCTTCCTACTGCCACGGGCGGGACGATTTGTCAGCGTGCAGAGCCGGGGAGCCCTGCCGTCGGAAGCGTTTACCCGCCCGTGCAACCCGACAGAGCCGGGCCCGCTTCCTACTGCCACGGGCGGGGTGAATTGTCGGCGTGCCCGGCTGGCAGCACCGCCGTTCGCTAGCCACCGAGGCCCCGCGGGCCCCTCGATCTACCCGGCGGGGGTTGGGGGTGTCCAAGCCCAGCTCCGGTTCCCTTGACGGAGCAGCGTGCAGGGCCGGGGAGCCCTGCCGTCGGAAGCGTTTACCCGCCCGTGCAACCCGACAGAGCCGGGCCCGCTTCCTACTGCCACGGGCGGGACGATTTGTCAGCGTGCAGAGCCGGGGAGCCCTGCCGTCGGAAGCGTTTACCCGCCCGTGCAACCCGACAGAGCCGGGCCCGCTTCCTACTGCCACGGGCGGGACGATTTGTCAGCGTGCAGGGCCGGGGAGCCCTGCCGTCGGAAGCGTTTACCCACCCGTGCAACCCGGCAGAGCCGGGCCCGCTTCCTACTGCCACGGGCGGGACGATTTGTCAGCGTGCAGAGCCGGGGAGCCCTGCCGTCGGAAGCGTTTACCCGCCCGTGCAACCCGACAGAGCCGGGCCCGCTTCCTACTGCCACGGGCGGGACGATTTGCCAGCGTGCAGGGCCGGGGAGCCCTGCCGTCGGAAGCGTTTACCCGCCCGTGCAACCCGGCAGAGCCGGGCCCGCTTCCTACTGCCACGGGCGGGACGATTTGTCAGCGTGCAGAGCCGGGGAGCCCTGCCGTCGGAAGCGTTTACCCGCCCGTGCAACCCGACAGAGCCGGGCCCGCTTCCTACTGCCACGGGCGGGACGATTTGTCAGCGTGCAGGGCCGGGGAGCCCTGCCGTCGGAAGCGTTTACCCGCCCGTGCAACCCGACAGAGCCGGGCCCGCTTCCTACTGCCACGGGCGGGACGATTTGTCAGCGTGCAGAGCCGGGGAGCCCTGCCGTCGGAAGCGTTGCCCCACTAAATCGCTCGTCCCGCCACGGTGAGCCGATTTCCCATTGCTTTACACTGTTTTGGCAACTTTTCATTTGGCCGACCCCAGATTTTTGTTCTCACCCCCCTATAGTAGCCCCAGCAGGTTGAGGACTGGTGGCACCCTCTTACCCCTCCCCATCCGCCGGACTCTGGGCCCAAAAAGGGTCTCTCGGTTTGGTCACCAACCCCCTCGTGGGTCTCCAGACCCACGAGACGCCTCAGCTCTGAACTCGACCGTTCTCGGAACGCAGCGGGCGCCGCTGTCAGCCTACCGTATCTCTTGAGGACTTTTTGCCTCCGAACTCGAGCCATTTTTCGCGAACTCGTAGAACTGGCCTATCTGTCCGTGTTATGGGCCACTTTTTGGCCAAAGTCCGAGGACAGAAGGCCGACTTTCTCCGGGAGCGTGTTTTGCCGATTTCCTGCCGTCTGCCACGGCCTGATTTTCGTCCCGCCCGGTGGTCACTTTCACCGAGAAAGGCCAACTTGTACAAACCAAGCTCCGGTTCCCTTAACGGAGCAGCGTGCCTGGCTGGCAGGCACTGCCGTCGGAAGCGTTAACCCGCCCGTGCAACCCGACAGAGCCGGGCCCGCTTCCTACTGCCACGGGCGGGACGATTTGTCGGCGTGCCCGGTTGGTAGCACCGCCGTTCATTAGCCACCGAGGCCCCACGGGCCCCTCGATCTACCCGGTGGGGTTGGGGGTCCAAGCCCAGCTCCGGTTCCCTTGACGGAGCAGCGTGCAGGACCGGGGAGCCCTGCCGTCGGAAGCGTTTACCCGCCCGTGCAACCCGACAGAGCCGGGCCCGCTTCCTACTGCCACGGGCGGGACGATTTGCCAGCGTGCAGGACCGGGGAGCCCTGCCGTCGGAAGCGTTTACCCGCCCGTGCAGCCCGACAGAGCCGGGCCCGCTTCCTACTGCCACGGGCGGGACGATGTTTCAGCGTGCAGGGCCGGGGAGCCCTGCCGTCGGAAGCGTTTACCCGCCCGTGCAGCCCGACAGAGCCGGGCCCGCTTCCTACTGCCACGGGCGGGACGATTTGTCAGCGTGCAGAGCCGGGGAGCCCTGCCGTCGGAAGCGTTTACCCGCCCGTGCAACCCGACAGAGCCGGGCCCGCTTCCTACTGCCACGGGCGGGACGATTTGTCAGCGTGCAGGGCCGGGGAGCCCTGCCGTCGGAAGCGTTTACCCGCCCGTGCAACCCGACAGAGCCGGGCCCGCTTCCTACTGCCACGGGCGGGACGATTTGCCAGCGTGCAGGGCCGGGGAGCCCTGCCGTACGGAGCGACCCTGGACCGGTGGACCCGACTGCCCGGCCCGCTCGATATCTCAGCTCACGTTCCCTTCTTCCGTCGCCGCCGCCCGTCAGGGGGTGGGTTGCCGGCTCCAGGAGCCCCACTAAATCGCTCGTCCCGCCACGGTGAGCCGATTTCCCATTGCTTTACACTGTTTTGGCAACTTTTCATTTGGCCGACCCCAGATTTTTGTTCTCACCCCCCTATAGTAGCCCCAGCAGGTTGAGGACTGGTGGCACCCTCTTACCCCTCCCCATCCGCCGGACTCTGGGCCCAAAAAGGGTCTCTCGGTTTGGTCACCAACCCCCTCGTGGGTCTCCAGACCCACGAGACGCCTCAGCTCTGAACTCGACCGTTCTCGGAACGCAGCGGGCGCCGCTGTCAGCCTACCGTATCTCTTGAGGACTTTTTGCCTCCGAACTCGAGCCATTTTTCGCGAACTCGTAGAACTGGCCTATCTGTCCGTGTTATGGGCCACTTTTTGGCCAAAGTCCGAGGACAGGAGGCCGACTTTCTCCGGGAGCGTGTTTTGCCGATTTCCTGCCGTCTGCCACGGCCTGATTTTCGTCCCGCCCGGTGGTCATTTTCACCGAGGATTTTTTTCCATGGAAAATCTTCTAAGTCCAAACTTTTTTCTAAGTCCAAAATTTTTTTTTATTTTCCCATCCTTTTCGGCCCAAGTCCAACCTTTTTTTTTTTTTTTTGTTCCAGTATTTTTTTATGTCGGGGAGCCCTGCCGTCGGAAGCGTTTACCCGCCCGTGCAGCCCGACAGTGCCGGGCCCGCTTCCTACTGCCACGGGCGGGACGATTTGTCAGCATGCAGGGCCGGGGAGCCCTGCCGTCGGAAGCGTTTACCCGCCCGTGCAGCCCGACAGAGCCGGGCCCGCTTCCTACTGCCACGGGCGGGACGATTTGTCAGCGTGCAGAGCCGGGGAGCCCTGCCGTCGGTAGCGTTTACCCGCCCGTGCAGCCCGACAGAGCCGGGCCCGCTTCCTACTGCCACGGGCGGGACGATGTGTCGGCGTGCCCGGTTGGTAGCACCGCCGTTCATTAGCCACCGAGGCCCCACGGGCCCCTCGATCTACCCGGTGGGGTTGGGGGTCCAAGCCCAGCTCCGGTTCCCTTGACGGAGCAGGGCTCAGGGCCGGGGAGCCCTGCCGTCGGAAGCGTTTACCCGCCCGTGCAACCCGACAGAGCCGGGCCCGCTTCCTACTGCCACGGGCGGGACGATGTGTCGGCGTGCCCGGTTGGTAGCACCGCCGTTCATTAGCCACCGAGGCCCCACGGGCCCCTCGATCTACCCGGTGGGGTTGGGGGTCCAAGCCCAGCTCCGGTTCCCTTGACGGAGCAGGGCTCAGGGCCGGGGAGCCCTGCCGTCGGAAGCGTTTACCCGCCCGTGCAACCCGACAGAGCCGGGCCCGCTTCCTACTGCCACGGGCGGGACGATTTGTCAGCGTGCAGGGCCGGGGAGCCCTGCCGTCGGAAGCGTTTACCCGCCCGTGCAGCCCGACAGAGCCGGGCCCGCTTCCTACTGCCACGGGCGGGACGATGTGTCGGCGTGCCCGGTTGGTAGCACCGCCGTTCATTAGCCACCGAGGCCCCACGGGCCCCTCGATCTACCCGGTGGGGTTGGGGGTCCAAGCCCAGCTCCGGTTCCCTTGACGGAGCAGGGCTCAGGGCCGGGGAGCCCTGCCGTCGGAAGCGTTTACCCGCCCGTGCAACCCGACAGAGCCGGGCCCGCTTCCTACTGCCACGGGCGGGACGATTTGTCAGCGTGCAGGGCCGGGGAGCCCTGCCGTCGGAAGCGTTTACCCGCCCGTGCAGCCCGACAGAGCCGGGCCCGCTTCCTACTGCCACGGGCGGGACGAGTTGTCAGCGTGCAGGGCCGGGGAGCCCTGCCGTCGGAAGCGTTTACCCGCCCGTGCAGCCCGACAGAGCCGGGCCCGCTTCCTACTGCCACGGGCGGGACGATTTGTCAGCGTGCAGGGCCGAAACCCTGCCGTACGGAGCGACCCCGGACCGGTGGACCCGACTGCCCGGCCCGCTCAATATCTCAGCTCACGTTCCCTTCTTCCGTCGCCGCCGCCCGTCAGGGGGTAGGTTGCCGGCTCCGGGAGGCCCACTAAATAGCTCGTCCCGCCACGGTGAGCCGGTTTCCCATTGCTTTACACTGTTTTGGAAACTTTTCATTTGGCCGACCCCAGATTTTTGTTCTCACCCCCCTATAGTAGCCCCAGCAGGTTGAGGACTGGTGGCACCCTCTTACCCCCCCCCATCCGCCGGACTCCGGGCCCAAAAAGGGTCTCTCGGTTCGGTCACCAACCCCCTCGTGGGTCTGGAGACCCACGAGCGCCTCAGCTCTGAACTCGACCGTTCTCGGAACGCAGCGGGCGCCGCCAAAAGCCTACCGTATCTCTTGAGGACTTTTTGCCTCCGAACTCGAGCCATTTTTCGCGAACTCGTAGAACTGGCCTATCTGTCCGGGTTCTGGGCCACTTTTTGGCCAAAGTCCGAGGACAGGAGGCCGACTTTCTCCGGGAGCGTGTTTTGCCGATTTCCTGCCGTCTGCCACGGCCTGATTTTCGTCCCGCCCGGTGGTCATTTTCACCGAGGATTTTTTTCCATGGAAAATTTTCTAAGTCCAAACTTTTTTCTAAGTCCAAAATTTTTTTTTATTTTCCCATCCTTTTCGGCCCAAGTCCAACCTTTTTTTTTTTTTTTTTGTTCTAGTATTTTTTATGTCCGGGTTCTGGGCCACTTTTGTCCGGGTTCTGGGCCAATTTCTCCGGGAGCGTGTTTTGCCGATTTCCTGCCGTCTGCCACGGCCTGAATTTCGTCCCGCCCGGTGGTTATTAAAGTCCGGGGATTTTTTCCATGACAAATTTTCTAAGTCCAAACTTTTTTCTAAGTCCAAAATTTTTTTTTATTTTCCCATCCTTTTCGGCCCAAGTCCAACCTTTTTTTTTTTTTTTTTGTTCTAGTATTTTTTATGTCCGGGTTCTGGGCCACTTTTGTCCGGGTTCTGGGCCACTTTCTCCGGGAGCGTGTTTTGCCGATTTCCTGCCGTCTGCCACGGCCTGAATTTCGTCCCGCCCGGTGGTTATAAAAGTCCGGGGATTTTTTTTCATGGAAAATTTTCTAAGTCCAAACTTTTTTCTAAGTCCAAAATTTTTTTTTATTTTCCCATCCTTTTCGGCCCAAGTCCAACCTTTTTTTTTTTTTTTTTGTTCTAGTATTTTTTATGTCCGGGTTCTGTGCCACTTTTGTCCGGGAGCGTGTTTTGCCGATTTCCAGCCGTCTGCCACGGCCTGAATT
>NC_092659.1:19771169-19781169 GCF_032118995.1 Asterias amurensis | reverse complement strand
ATCGTATCCGGGTTCCAGGAACGCACAAACGCCCCGCCGCCACCGAGAACGGTTGCGGCGGGGGGGGCTCGCCGGATTCCCGGGCGACCAGGGCCCCACAGAGGTCTCCGCCCGAAGGCTACAACCCCGGGGCAGGCGCGGCCCGTCGTCCATACCTCGGTCTGTCCCGCCGGCGCAAAGCGGCCGGGCTATAGGCTCTCCGGCCAGGCCCCCCGTCGGGGACCCGGCATGGTCGGAGGCACCCCACCCGGCCGGCCTCTGCCGGCGACCCAACCGGTCGCGGGCGCCGCGCCCGGGAGAAGTGCACGCGGCCGAGCGCCGACACCCCCGGGCCCCGCCGCCTCGAGTGCGTGCGGGGACCCGATGGGCACCGCGCCGGCCGCGCTGAATCTCCCGGGCCCGATCTGCGCGGCCCTCCCGTTTGCTTCTCAACGGCTTCACGTACTCTTGAACTCTCTCTTCAGAGTGCTTTTCAACTTTCCCTCACGGTACTTGTGCTCTATCGGTCTCGTGCAAGGTATTTAGCCTTGGATGGAGTTTACCACCCTTCTTTGGGCTGCGCTACAAAACAACCCGACTCCCGGAGGCCCTTGTCCGCGACCGGCTGGCGCCTGCCTGGGCCTGACACCCGCCCTGGGACGGAGCACGCCTCAATCAGAAGGACCTCGGCGCCGGCACGGCCGCGGGGGTGGACTTCCTTACGCCACAGTTCCCTCGAGCCCTCGGTGGGGCCCGGGGATTCGGCGATGGGCTCTTCCCGCTTCGCTCGCCGCTACTAGGGGAATCCTTGTTAGTTTCTTTTCCTCCGCTTAGTGATATGCTTAAATCCAGCGGGTCCTCTCGCCCGACCTGAGGTCGATTATCGGTTCGTGTTTTACTGTTATAGGAGGGGGGGTAGCCCGCGGCCTGCTTGGGAGGCCAAGAACGGGTCGCGCTCCTCACCCCCCCACGGACCCGTCAGCGCGGGCCCAGTGGAAGCTCTCCCTTTTCGGTCTCTCTCCCTCTCCGGTCTCCCGGGGCGGAGCCGGCGGCCACTGGCCGAGGCCCGGAGACTGCGCGCGCGGCGACCCGTCGGACCCCACCCTTACT
Organism: Asterias amurensis; assembly: GCF_032118995.1. Lineage (NCBI taxonomy): Eukaryota > Metazoa > Echinodermata > Asteroidea > Forcipulatida > Asteriidae > Asterias > Asterias amurensis. The sequence goes on along the minus strand of NC_092659.1, from coordinate 19,780,080 downwards.
CCTTAGTTGGCGGAGGACAGCCGGCGATCGTGGTGTGGAGTTGCTCCGGTCGCCCATACAGACAATGGGGGCAGACCGAGACCGACCACGCCACGGCGGGTTTCCTCCCTTTGCCAGGGTTGGGGTTCCTCGTTTACACTCCGGCGGGTCGCCCGCGCCTCCGAGCACAACGGACAGCGCCGAGCCGGTGCTGCCGCCAACGCTTCAAGGCGGGACGTGTTGGAGAGGGGGTTTCTGTGCCCCTTCGGGAGAGTTCTCGTGTGTATTCCACAAAGGCATTACCCGATCTGACGCCTGCAGCCATTAATCCTCGCGGGGAGAACAACCAACTGCTTCTCCTCGCGGCTGCCGGCCGTCGCTCTCGCACCGTGGTATACCCGGGCACCGCGAGTGTATCCGCGGACTCCGGCACGGCGATTTCTATCTGTACTCACGACCCTCAGGCGGACGAGGCCCGGGCCGCGGGGGGCCCGGGCCGCCATGTGCGTTCGAAAGGCCGATGATCACTGCGTTCTGCAATTCACACTGATTCACGCAGCTGGCTGCGTTCTTCATCGGCGCACGAGCCGAGTGATCCACCGCCAAGAATTGTCTAACTCTTGGAAATTCGCTTCTTGTTCGTTCGATCACCAATGAGTGGGTTTATCGTCCCGCGCCCCGTGGTCTCGGGCGCGGGGAAATATGGTCACAGTCCGCGGGACGGCGCGAGATGACTCGATCGCTCCGCCCCGCCCACGACGGGAGCAGCCGCCCGTTTGTGGGGGTGGGAGAGTACGGCGGGCCTCTATTACGCCGTGTCTTCCCTGCCCGCCCCCACTAGGTCGCATTTAAGGCCAGGCCCCGGCGTCCCAGGGCCCCCGGTGGATCCAACAGACCAGGCGCAGCCATCCAGAGCCCGCACCCCAAACCCCGCCGCGGACAGGGCAGGGGGAGCTCCGCGGTGCAACTTGTCCGGTCTCGGATGCCGGCACATGGGCCACTCCCGCGAAACACATCCGGAGACGTCACTGGGGGAGCCCCGCCAGACCGCACTTTCCACCCGATCCCTCCGCCCTCCTCCGTCAAACAAACGCAACATTTTTTTGCCAGATTTTTATATATATATATATTTGTTGTCGTTTTGTTATTTCCTTCGTTTCGGGATCGGCGTGGACATGTACATGGAGCGGCCGTGTCAGGCGGGGTCCCCGCGCTGTGGACCCGGCGCGGGTCCTTGTTTCGTTCCTCGTTAATGATCCTTCCGCAGGTTCACCTACGGAAACCTTGTTACGACTTTTACTTCCTCTAAATGATCAAGTTCGATCGTCTTCCGGGCGCACGAGCGAGGCGCCAGAGGCGCCCCGCCGCGGCCCGTCCGAGGATCTCACTAAACCATTCAATCGGTAGTAGCGACGGGCGGTGTGTACAAAGGGCAGGGACGTAATCAACGCGAGCTGATGACTCGCGCTTACTGGGAATTCCTCGTTTAAGGGAGACAATTGCAACTCCCTATCCCAAGCACGAAGGGGGTTCAGCGGATTGCCCAGGCCTTCCAGACAAGGACGATCACCCGCTGATCCCTTCAGTGTAGCGCGCGTGCGGCCCCGAACATCTAAGGGCATCACAGACCTGTTATTGCTCAATCTCGCGTGGCTGAACGCCACTTGTCCCTCTAAGAAGTCAGCGCCCGGCTCGGCGGCCGGCGCGACTATTTAGCAAGCCAGAGTCTCGTTCGTTATCGGAATTAACCAGACAAATCGCTCCACCAACTAAGAACGGCCATGCACCACCACCCACAGAATCAAGAAAGAGCTCTCAATCTGTCAATCCTCACTGTGTCCGGGCCGGGTGAGTTTCCCCGTGTTGAGTCAAATTAAGCCGCAGGCTCCACTCCTGGTGGTGCCCTTCCGTCAATTCCTTTAAGTTTCAGCTTTGCAACCATACTTCCCCCGGAACCCAAAGACTTTGGTTTCCCGCAGACTGCCCGCCGCGTCATTGGAGTAACGCCGGCGGATCGCCAGTCGGCATCGTTTATGGTTAGAACTAGGGCGGTATCTGATCGCCTTCGAACCTCTAACTTTCGTTCTTGATTAATGAAAACATTCTTGGCAAATGCTTTCGCAGTCGGTCGTCTTGCGGCGATCCAAGAATTTCACCTCTCACACCGCAATACGAATGCCCCCGTCAGTCCCTCTTAATCATTACCTCGAGTTCCGAAAACCAACGCAATAGAACCGAGGTCCTATTCCATTATTCCATGCTCTGCTGTCCAGGCTCACGGCCTGCTTTGAACACTCCAATTTTTTCAAAGTAAACGTTTCGGCCGCGCCCGGCACTCAGTCAAGAGAACCGGGCGGAGACCGAGAGGAAGGCCAGGCGGGCAGTGGCGCGCCTTGCGGCGGACCGCCAGCCTGCGCCCAAGATCCAACTACGAGCTTTTTAACTGCAGCAATTTTAATATACGCTATTGGAGCTGGAATTACCGCGGCTGCTGGCACCAGACTTGCCCTCCAATAGATCCTCGTTAAAGGATTTAAAGTGTACTCATTCCAATTACAGGGCCTCGAAAGAGTCCTGTATTGCTATTTTTCGTCACTACCTCCCCGTGTCGGGAGTGGGTAATTTGCGCGCCTGCTGCCTTCCTTGGATGTGGTAGCCGTTTCTCAAGCTCCCTCTCCGGAATCGAACCCTGATTCTCCGTTACCCGTTACGACCATGGTAGGCGCATAACGTACCATCGAAAGTTGATAGGGCAGACATTCGAAGGATCCGTCGCCGGTGCAGAGACCGTGCGATCGGCCAGGTTATCCAGAGTTCACCAACGGAGCCGGGCGGACCCGGGTTGGTCTTGTTCCTAATAAGAGCACGCCTCCCGTAAGGTCGGCGCTTGATTGCATGTATTAGCTCTAGAATTACCACAGTTATCCATGTAAGGGGATGCGCTCCAAGGAACCATAACTGATTTAATGAGCCATCCGCAGTTTCGCTTTTGAAAGCTTGTACTTGGACATGCATGGCTTAATCTTTGAGACAAGCATATGACTACTGGCAGGATCAACCAGGTAGCACCTCGTGCTGCGGCCGGCGAGCGGGGCTCGCTCGGACCGAGCGGATTCTGCCGGGCTCGGGGCGCTCGAGCCGGCGATCCGTTTCACCAAATGTTTCGGTTCGGTTCCCGGGGGGAGCAGAAGTGCGGGCCCAGGCGCGAGTCTACGGTGCTCGTACCAGCCCAAGCACAATCCGGTCCCGTTTACCCTGCGGGCCAAGGCGCGAGTCTACGGTGCTCGTACCAGCCCAAGCATGGTCCGGTCCCCTTGCCACGCACACACACACACGTTTCGGGTCCCGGGAGCAGAAGCGCGTGGCCAAGGCGCGAGTCTACGGTGCTCGTACCAGCCTGCGGGTCAGCTCCCGTCGCCCCTTCTCTCTAGTTCTCTCGTTCGAATCGCCAGGGGGATAGAAATCAGATTCGCCGGGGCGTGTGTCGTCCGCCGCCGTCCCCCATCAATCGCCCGGGAATGGGTGGGCCGTGGAGGCCCGCCCGGCCGGTGTGGTTGCCCGGGTTCGGGAAAGTGCTCAACCTACGCCTCGGCAACTGGGATGCCAGGGGGGTCCCGCTAGCGCTTGGCGTAACGGGCCGGGGCCGTTTTCCCCGGTCCGGTCGGCCTCTCGCGCCCATGCGGGCTTCACTGAATGCCATTGGGTCCGGGATCCGCCCCGGGGTGCGAGACGGCACCGTCCACTCCCGCTTAGGGAACGAGACGGCACGGTCCACACCCCGCGCACTGCGACGGACCAGTCCGGTAGTGCCGACACGGTCCCCCGCTAGGGGAGACCGTCTTCGGCACGCATAAATTCGACGGCGCCTTCCGTGCTACACCACGACAACAAGGTCGGCGGACCCGTGCCGGGGTTTGCCACACCCCGGCTGTCCTACCCTACCCTCGGTCTCTCTCCCTACCTCTCTCCCTCGGTATGATCCTGCCGCGAGGGGTTGCCCAAGCCCCTCGCCTATCGCAGGCCCTGGCTGGCCAGGCACTGCCGTCGGAAGCGTTTACCCGCCCGTGCAACCCGACAGAGCCGGGCCCGCTTCCTACTGCCACGGGCGGGGTGAATTGTCGGCGTGCCCGGCTGGCAGCACCGCCGTTCGCTAGCCACCGAGGCCCCGCGGGCCCCTCGATCTACCCGGCGGGGGTTGGGGGTGTCCAAGCCCAGCTCCGGTTCCCTTGACGGAGCGGCGTGCAGGGCCGGGGAGCCCTGCCGTCGGAAGCGTTTACCCGCCCGTGCAACCCGACAGAGCCGGGCCCGCTTCCTACTGCCACGGGCGGGGTGAATTGTCGGCGTGCCCGGCTGGCAGCACCGCCGTTCGCTAGCCACCGAGGCCCCGCGGGCCCCTCGATCTACCCGGCGGGGGTTGGGGGTGTCCAAGCCCAGCTCCGGTTCCCTTGACGGAGCAGCGTGCAGGGCCGGGGAGCCCTGCCGTCGGAAGCGTTTACCCGCCCGTGCAACCCGACAGAGCCGGGCCCGCTTCCTACTGCCACGGGCGGGACGATGTTTCAGCGTGCAGGGCCGGGGAGCCCTGCCGTCGGAAGCGTTTACCCGCCCGTGCAGCCCGACAGAGCCGGGCCCGCTTCCTACTGCCACGGGCGGGACGATTTGTCAGCGTGCAGAGCCGGGGAGCCCTGCCGTCGGAAGCGTTTACCCGCCCGTGCAACCCGACAGAGCCGGGCCCGCTTCCTACTGCCACGGGCGGGACGATTTGTCAGCGTGCAGGGCCGGGGAGCCCTGCCGTCGGAAGCGTTTACCCGCCCGTGCAACCCGACAGAGCCGGGCCCGCTTCCTACTGCCACGGGCGGGACGATTTGCCAGCGTGCAGGGCCGGGGAGCCCTGCCGTACGGAGCGACCCTGGACCGGTGGACCCGACTGCCCGGCCCGCTCGATATCTCAGCTCACGTTCCCTTCTTCCGTCGCCGCCGCCCGTCAGGGGGTGGGTTGCCGGCTCCAGGAGCCCCACTAAATCGCTCGTCCCGCCACGGTGAGCCGATTTCCCATTGCTTTACACTGTTTTGGCAACTTTTCATTTGGCCGACCCCAGATTTTTGTTCTCACCCCCCTATAGTAGCCCCAGCAGGTTGAGGACTGGTGGCACCCTCTTACCCCTCCCCATCCGCCGGACTCTGGGCCCAAAAAGGGTCTCTCGGTTTGGTCACCAACCCCCTCGTGGGTCTCCAGACCCACGAGACGCCTCAGCTCTGAACTCGACCGTTCTCGGAACGCAGCGGGCGCCGCTGTCAGCCTACCGTATCTCTTGAGGACTTTTTGCCTCCGAACTCGAGCCATTTTTCGCGAACTCGTAGAACTGGCCTATCTGTCCGTGTTATGGGCCACTTTTTGGCCAAAGTCCGAGGACAGGAGGCCGACTTTCTCCGGGAGCGTGTTTTGCCGATTTCCTGCCGTCTGCCACGGCCTGATTTTCGTCCCGCCCGGTGGTCATTTTCACCGAGGATTTTTTTCCATGGAAAATCTTCTAAGTCCAAACTTTTTTCTAAGTCCAAAATTTTTTTTTATTTTCCCATCCTTTTCGGCCCAAGTCCAACCTTTTTTTTTTTTTTTTGTTCCAGTATTTTTTTATGTCGGGGAGCCCTGCCGTCGGAAGCGTTTACCCGCCCGTGCAGCCCGACAGTGCCGGGCCCGCTTCCTACTGCCACGGGCGGGACGATTTGTCAGCATGCAGGGCCGGGGAGCCCTGCCGTCGGAAGCGTTTACCCGCCCGTGCAGCCCGACAGAGCCGGGCCCGCTTCCTACTGCCACGGGCGGGACGATTTGTCAGCGTGCAGAGCCGGGGAGCCCTGCCGTCGGTAGCGTTTACCCGCCCGTGCAGCCCGACAGAGCCGGGCCCGCTTCCTACTGCCACGGGCGGGACGATGTGTCGGCGTGCCCGGTTGGTAGCACCGCCGTTCATTAGCCACCGAGGCCCCACGGGCCCCTCGATCTACCCGGTGGGGTTGGGGGTCCAAGCCCAGCTCCGGTTCCCTTGACGGAGCAGGGCTCAGGGCCGGGGAGCCCTGCCGTCGGAAGCGTTTACCCGCCCGTGCAACCCGACAGAGCCGGGCCCGCTTCCTACTGCCACGGGCGGGACGATGTGTCGGCGTGCCCGGTTGGTAGCACCGCCGTTCATTAGCCACCGAGGCCCCACGGGCCCCTCGATCTACCCGGTGGGGTTGGGGGTCCAAGCCCAGCTCCGGTTCCCTTGACGGAGCAGGGCTCAGGGCCGGGGAGCCCTGCCGTCGGAAGCGTTTACCCGCCCGTGCAACCCGACAGAGCCGGGCCCGCTTCCTACTGCCACGGGCGGGACGATTTGTCAGCGTGCAGGGCCGGGGAGCCCTGCCGTCGGAAGCGTTTACCCGCCCGTGCAGCCCGACAGAGCCGGGCCCGCTTCCTACTGCCACGGGCGGGACGATGTGTCGGCGTGCCCGGTTGGTAGCACCGCCGTTCATTAGCCACCGAGGCCCCACGGGCCCCTCGATCTACCCGGTGGGGTTGGGGGTCCAAGCCCAGCTCCGGTTCCCTTGACGGAGCAGGGCTCAGGGCCGGGGAGCCCTGCCGTCGGAAGCGTTTACCCGCCCGTGCAACCCGACAGAGCCGGGCCCGCTTCCTACTGCCACGGGCGGGACGATTTGTCAGCGTGCAGGGCCGGGGAGCCCTGCCGTCGGAAGCGTTTACCCGCCCGTGCAGCCCGACAGAGCCGGGCCCGCTTCCTACTGCCACGGGCGGGACGAGTTGTCAGCGTGCAGGGCCGGGGAGCCCTGCCGTCGGAAGCGTTTACCCGCCCGTGCAGCCCGACAGAGCCGGGCCCGCTTCCTACTGCCACGGGCGGGACGATTTGTCAGCGTGCAGGGCCGAAACCCTGCCGTACGGAGCGACCCCGGACCGGTGGACCCGACTGCCCGGCCCGCTCAATATCTCAGCTCACGTTCCCTTCTTCCGTCGCCGCCGCCCGTCAGGGGGTAGGTTGCCGGCTCCGGGAGGCCCACTAAATAGCTCGTCCCGCCACGGTGAGCCGGTTTCCCATTGCTTTACACTGTTTTGGAAACTTTTCATTTGGCCGACCCCAGATTTTTGTTCTCACCCCCCTATAGTAGCCCCAGCAGGTTGAGGACTGGTGGCACCCTCTTACCCCCCCCCATCCGCCGGACTCCGGGCCCAAAAAGGGTCTCTCGGTTCGGTCACCAACCCCCTCGTGGGTCTGGAGACCCACGAGCGCCTCAGCTCTGAACTCGACCGTTCTCGGAACGCAGCGGGCGCCGCCAAAAGCCTACCGTATCTCTTGAGGACTTTTTGCCTCCGAACTCGAGCCATTTTTCGCGAACTCGTAGAACTGGCCTATCTGTCCGGGTTCTGGGCCACTTTTTGGCCAAAGTCCGAGGACAGGAGGCCGACTTTCTCCGGGAGCGTGTTTTGCCGATTTCCTGCCGTCTGCCACGGCCTGATTTTCGTCCCGCCCGGTGGTCATTTTCACCGAGGATTTTTTTCCATGGAAAATTTTCTAAGTCCAAACTTTTTTCTAAGTCCAAAATTTTTTTTTATTTTCCCATCCTTTTCGGCCCAAGTCCAACCTTTTTTTTTTTTTTTTTGTTCTAGTATTTTTTATGTCCGGGTTCTGGGCCACTTTTGTCCGGGTTCTGGGCCAATTTCTCCGGGAGCGTGTTTTGCCGATTTCCTGCCGTCTGCCACGGCCTGAATTTCGTCCCGCCCGGTGGTTATTAAAGTCCGGGGATTTTTTCCATGACAAATTTTCTAAGTCCAAACTTTTTTCTAAGTCCAAAATTTTTTTTTATTTTCCCATCCTTTTCGGCCCAAGTCCAACCTTTTTTTTTTTTTTTTTGTTCTAGTATTTTTTATGTCCGGGTTCTGGGCCACTTTTGTCCGGGTTCTGGGCCACTTTCTCCGGGAGCGTGTTTTGCCGATTTCCTGCCGTCTGCCACGGCCTGAATTTCGTCCCGCCCGGTGGTTATAAAAGTCCGGGGATTTTTTTTCATGGAAAATTTTCTAAGTCCAAACTTTTTTCTAAGTCCAAAATTTTTTTTTATTTTCCCATCCTTTTCGGCCCAAGTCCAACCTTTTTTTTTTTTTTTTTGTTCTAGTATTTTTTATGTCCGGGTTCTGTGCCACTTTTGTCCGGGAGCGTGTTTTGCCGATTTCCAGCCGTCTGCCACGGCCTGAATTTCGTCCCGCCCGGTGGTTATTAAAGTCCGGGGAATCGGTGTATTTTACGCAAACTTCGGGAAGGTGCGTCGCCCGGCGGCATCAACCGGGAGGGCCCCCGATCACAGGGAACGCTGCTGGGTACGTCCTCTCTCGTGTGCGAAAGTTCTGACCGAATCGCACCAGGCACTCGGCCGGGGGAGGCGAATCGCGGACCCCCATCGCCAAGGGCCAGAAGACTCCCGACTCGGCGTTATTTTCGACATTCGGGCACATGCCTCACAGATGTATCAGCACCCACGGGGCCACCGATCGCAGGGGCCACTGCTGGGTATGTCGTCTGTGTTGTATTGACGTCGGTAGATGCGAGTCGCCGACCCCTTGCTCGTGGGGGACGGAGCGCTGTTGGCCCCCACCAGCCATCTCTCACCTAACGGTAATAATAATCGTCGTGCCATAAGGCTCGGCTCGGGTGTGGCAAAGGTGGTCACGTTTTTAAGATAGTCCCAATTATCTGGAGCAAAATTTCCACGCAGGAAGTTTAACCCTTAATAGGAATACAGAAACTGAGAAACGTAGCGGTTTTGCTTCTCAGATTGACGGACGTGGCACTTCAGCATCAAAGATCGGTGGGCTCCCGTCCCAGACATTTCTATCCTAATAATAATAATAATCATCATGCAAAAAAGCATTTATAAGGATCGGCTCGGGTGTGGCGGTTATCTG
>NC_092659.1:19751169-19761169 GCF_032118995.1 Asterias amurensis | reverse complement strand
GGGAGCCCTGCCGTCGGAAGCGTTTACCCGCCCGTGCAACCCGACAGAGCCGGGCCCGCTTCCTACTGCCACGGGCGGGGTGAATTGTCGGCGTGCCCGGCTGGCAGCACCGCCGTTCGCTAGCCACCGAGGCCCCGCGGGCCCCTCGATCTACCCGGCGGGGGTTGGGGGTGTCCAAGCCCAGCTCCGGTTCCCTTGACGGAGCAGCGTGCAGGGCCGGGGAGCCCTGCCGTCGGAAGCGTTTACCCGCCCGTGCAACCCGACAGAGCCGGGCCCGCTTCCTACTGCCACGGGCGGGACGATTTGTCAGCGTGCAGGGCCGGGGAGCCCTGCCGTCGGAAGCGTTTACCCACCCGTGCAACCCGGCAGAGCCGGGCCCGCTTCCTACTGCCACGGGCGGGACGATTTGTCAGCGTGCAGAGCCGGGGAGCCCTGCCGTCGGAAGCGTTTACCCGCCCGTGCAACCCGACAGAGCCGGGCCCGCTTCCTACTGCCACGGGCGGGACGATTTGCCAGCGTGCAGGGCCGGGGAGCCCTGCCGTCGGAAGCGTTTACCCGCCCGTGCAACCCGGCAGAGCCGGGCCCGCTTCCTACTGCCACGGGCGGGACGATTTGTCAGCGTGCAGAGCCGGGGAGCCCTGCCGTCGGAAGCGTTTACCCGCCCGTGCAACCCGACAGAGCCGGGCCCGCTTCCTACTGCCACGGGCGGGACGATTTGTCAGCGTGCAGGGCCGGGGAGCCCTGCCGTCGGAAGCGTTTACCCGCCCGTGCAACCCGACAGAGCCGGGCCCGCTTCCTACTGCCACGGGCGGGACGATTTGTCAGCGTGCAGAGCCGGGGAGCCCTGCCGTCGGAAGCGTTTACCCGCCCGTGCAACCCGACAGAGCCGGGCCCGCTTCCTACTGCCACGGGCGGGACGATTTGTCAGCGTGCAGGGCCGGGGAGCCCTGCCGTCGGAAGCGTTTACCCGCCCGTGCAACCCGACAGAGCCGGGCCCGCTTCCTACTGCCACGGGCGGGACGATTTGTCAGCGTGCAGAGCCGGGGAGCCCTGCCGTCGGAAGCGTTTACCCGCCCGTGCAACCCGACAGAGCCGGGCCCGCTTCCTACTGCCACGGGCGGGACGATTTGTCAGCGTGCAGGGCCGGGGAGCCCTGCCGTCGGAAGCGTTTACCCGCCCGTGCAACCCGACAGAGCCGGGCCCGCTTCCTACTGCCACGGGCGGGACGATTTGCCAGCGTGCAGGGCCGGGGAGCCCTGCCGTACGGAGCGACCCTGGACCGGTGGACCCGACTGCCCGGCCCGCTCGATATCTCAGCTCACGTTCCCTTCTTCCGTCGCCGCCGCCCGTCAGGGGGTGGGTTGCCGGCTCCAGGAGCCCCACTAAATCGCTCGTCCCGCCACGGTGAGCCGATTTCCCATTGCTTTACACTGTTTTGGCAACTTTTCATTTGGCCGACCCCAGATTTTTGTTCTCACCCCCCTATAGTAGCCCCAGCAGGTTGAGGACTGGTGGCACCCTCTTACCCCTCCCCATCCGCCGGACTCTGGGCCCAAAAAGGGTCTCTCGGTTTGGTCACCAACCCCCTCGTGGGTCTCCAGACCCACGAGACGCCTCAGCTCTGAACTCGACCGTTCTCGGAACGCAGCGGGCGCCGCTGTCAGCCTACCGTATCTCTTGAGGACTTTTTGCCTCCGAACTCGAGCCATTTTTCGCGAACTCGTAGAACTGGCCTATCTGTCCGTGTTATGGGCCACTTTTTGGCCAAAGTCCGAGGACAGAAGGCCGACTTTCTCCGGGAGCGTGTTTTGCCGATTTCCTGCCGTCTGCCACGGCCTGATTTTCGTCCCGCCCGGTGGTCACTTTCACCGAGAAAGGCCAACTTGTACAAACCAAGCTCCGGTTCCCTTAACGGAGCAGCGTGCCTGGCTGGCAGGCACTGCCGTCGGAAGCGTTAACCCGCCCGTGCAACCCGACAGAGCCGGGCCCGCTTCCTACTGCCACGGGCGGGACGATTTGTCGGCGTGCCCGGTTGGTAGCACCGCCGTTCATTAGCCACCGAGGCCCCACGGGCCCCTCGATCTACCCGGTGGGGTTGGGGGTCCAAGCCCAGCTCCGGTTCCCTTGACGGAGCAGCGTGCAGGACCGGGGAGCCCTGCCGTCGGAAGCGTTTACCCGCCCGTGCAACCCGACAGAGCCGGGCCCGCTTCCTACTGCCACGGGCGGGACGATTTGCCAGCGTGCAGGACCGGGGAGCCCTGCCGTCGGAAGCGTTTACCCGCCCGTGCAGCCCGACAGAGCCGGGCCCGCTTCCTACTGCCACGGGCGGGACGATGTTTCAGCGTGCAGGGCCGGGGAGCCCTGCCGTCGGAAGCGTTTACCCGCCCGTGCAGCCCGACAGAGCCGGGCCCGCTTCCTACTGCCACGGGCGGGACGATTTGTCAGCGTGCAGAGCCGGGGAGCCCTGCCGTCGGAAGCGTTTACCCGCCCGTGCAACCCGACAGAGCCGGGCCCGCTTCCTACTGCCACGGGCGGGACGATTTGTCAGCGTGCAGGGCCGGGGAGCCCTGCCGTCGGAAGCGTTTACCCGCCCGTGCAACCCGACAGAGCCGGGCCCGCTTCCTACTGCCACGGGCGGGACGATTTGCCAGCGTGCAGGGCCGGGGAGCCCTGCCGTCGGAAGCGTTTACCCGCCCGTGCAACCCGGCAGAGCCGGGCCCGCTTCCTACTGCCACGGGCGGGACGATTTGTCAGCGTGCAGAGCCGGGGAGCCCTGCCGTCGGAAGCGTTTACCCGCCCGTGCAACCCGACAGAGCCGGGCCCGCTTCCTACTGCCACGGGCGGGGTGAATTGTCGGCGTGCCCGGCTGGCAGCACCGCCGTTCGCTAGCCACCGAGGCCCCGCGGGCCCCTCGATCTACCCGGCGGGGGTTGGGGGTGTCCAAGCCCAGCTCCGGTTCCCTTGACGGAGCAGCGTGCAGGGCCGGGGAGCCCTGCCGTCGGAAGCGTTTACCCGCCCGTGCAACCCGACAGAGCCGGGCCCGCTTCCTACTGCCACGGGCGGGACGATTTGTCAGCGTGCAGAGCCGGGGAGCCCTGCCGTCGGAAGCGTTTACCCGCCCGTGCAACCCGACAGAGCCGGGCCCGCTTCCTACTGCCACGGGCGGGACGATTTGTCAGCGTGCAGGGCCGGGGAGCCCTGCCGTCGGAAGCGTTTACCCACCCGTGCAACCCGGCAGAGCCGGGCCCGCTTCCTACTGCCACGGGCGGGACGATTTGTCAGCGTGCAGAGCCGGGGAGCCCTGCCGTCGGAAGCGTTTACCCGCCCGTGCAACCCGACAGAGCCGGGCCCGCTTCCTACTGCCACGGGCGGGACGATTTGCCAGCGTGCAGGGCCGGGGAGCCCTGCCGTCGGAAGCGTTTACCCGCCCGTGCAACCCGGCAGAGCCGGGCCCGCTTCCTACTGCCACGGGCGGGACGATTTGTCAGCGTGCAGAGCCGGGGAGCCCTGCCGTCGGAAGCGTTTACCCGCCCGTGCAACCCGACAGAGCCGGGCCCGCTTCCTACTGCCACGGGCGGGACGATTTGTCAGCGTGCAGGGCCGGGGAGCCCTGCCGTCGGAAGCGTTTACCCGCCCGTGCAACCCGACAGAGCCGGGCCCGCTTCCTACTGCCACGGGCGGGACGATTTGTCAGCGTGCAGAGCCGGGGAGCCCTGCCGTCGGAAGCGTTTACCCGCCCGTGCAACCCGACAGAGCCGGGCCCGCTTCCTACTGCCACGGGCGGGACGATTTGTCAGCGTGCAGGGCCGGGGAGCCCTGCCGTCGGAAGCGTTTACCCGCCCGTGCAACCCGACAGAGCCGGGCCCGCTTCCTACTGCCACGGGCGGGACGATTTGTCAGCGTGCAGAGCCGGGGAGCCCTGCCGTCGGAAGCGTTTACCCGCCCGTGCAACCCGACAGAGCCGGGCCCGCTTCCTACTGCCACGGGCGGGACGATTTGTCAGCGTGCAGGGCCGGGGAGCCCTGCCGTCGGAAGCGTTTACCCGCCCGTGCAACCCGACAGAGCCGGGCCCGCTTCCTACTGCCACGGGCGGGACGATTTGCCAGCGTGCAGGGCCGGGGAGCCCTGCCGTACGGAGCGACCCTGGACCGGTGGACCCGACTGCCCGGCCCGCTCGATATCTCAGCTCACGTTCCCTTCTTCCGTCGCCGCCGCCCGTCAGGGGGTGGGTTGCCGGCTCCAGGAGCCCCACTAAATCGCTCGTCCCGCCACGGTGAGCCGATTTCCCATTGCTTTACACTGTTTTGGCAACTTTTCATTTGGCCGACCCCAGATTTTTGTTCTCACCCCCCTATAGTAGCCCCAGCAGGTTGAGGACTGGTGGCACCCTCTTACCCCTCCCCATCCGCCGGACTCTGGGCCCAAAAAGGGTCTCTCGGTTTGGTCACCAACCCCCTCGTGGGTCTCCAGACCCACGAGACGCCTCAGCTCTGAACTCGACCGTTCTCGGAACGCAGCGGGCGCCGCTGTCAGCCTACCGTATCTCTTGAGGACTTTTTGCCTCCGAACTCGAGCCATTTTTCGCGAACTCGTAGAACTGGCCTATCTGTCCGTGTTATGGGCCACTTTTTGGCCAAAGTCCGAGGACAGAAGGCCGACTTTCTCCGGGAGCGTGTTTTGCCGATTTCCTGCCGTCTGCCACGGCCTGATTTTCGTCCCGCCCGGTGGTCACTTTCACCGAGAAAGGCCAACTTGTACAAACCAAGCTCCGGTTCCCTTAACGGAGCAGCGTGCCTGGCTGGCAGGCACTGCCGTCGGAAGCGTTAACCCGCCCGTGCAACCCGACAGAGCCGGGCCCGCTTCCTACTGCCACGGGCGGGACGATTTGTCGGCGTGCCCGGTTGGTAGCACCGCCGTTCATTAGCCACCGAGGCCCCACGGGCCCCTCGATCTACCCGGTGGGGTTGGGGGTCCAAGCCCAGCTCCGGTTCCCTTGACGGAGCAGCGTGCAGGACCGGGGAGCCCTGCCGTCGGAAGCGTTTACCCGCCCGTGCAACCCGACAGAGCCGGGCCCGCTTCCTACTGCCACGGGCGGGACGATTTGCCAGCGTGCAGGACCGGGGAGCCCTGCCGTCGGAAGCGTTTACCCGCCCGTGCAGCCCGACAGAGCCGGGCCCGCTTCCTACTGCCACGGGCGGGACGATGTTTCAGCGTGCAGGGCCGGGGAGCCCTGCCGTCGGAAGCGTTTACCCGCCCGTGCAGCCCGACAGAGCCGGGCCCGCTTCCTACTGCCACGGGCGGGACGATTTGTCAGCGTGCAGAGCCGGGGAGCCCTGCCGTCGGAAGCGTTTACCCGCCCGTGCAACCCGACAGAGCCGGGCCCGCTTCCTACTGCCACGGGCGGGACGATTTGTCAGCGTGCAGGGCCGGGGAGCCCTGCCGTCGGAAGCGTTTACCCGCCCGTGCAACCCGACAGAGCCGGGCCCGCTTCCTACTGCCACGGGCGGGACGATTTGCCAGCGTGCAGGGCCGGGGAGCCCTGCCGTACGGAGCGACCCTGGACCGGTGGACCCGACTGCCCGGCCCGCTCGATATCTCAGCTCACGTTCCCTTCTTCCGTCGCCGCCGCCCGTCAGGGGGTGGGTTGCCGGCTCCAGGAGCCCCACTAAATCGCTCGTCCCGCCACGGTGAGCCGATTTCCCATTGCTTTACACTGTTTTGGCAACTTTTCATTTGGCCGACCCCAGATTTTTGTTCTCACCCCCCTATAGTAGCCCCAGCAGGTTGAGGACTGGTGGCACCCTCTTACCCCTCCCCATCCGCCGGACTCTGGGCCCAAAAAGGGTCTCTCGGTTTGGTCACCAACCCCCTCGTGGGTCTCCAGACCCACGAGACGCCTCAGCTCTGAACTCGACCGTTCTCGGAACGCAGCGGGCGCCGCTGTCAGCCTACCGTATCTCTTGAGGACTTTTTGCCTCCGAACTCGAGCCATTTTTCGCGAACTCGTAGAACTGGCCTATCTGTCCGTGTTATGGGCCACTTTTTGGCCAAAGTCCGAGGACAGGAGGCCGACTTTCTCCGGGAGCGTGTTTTGCCGATTTCCTGCCGTCTGCCACGGCCTGATTTTCGTCCCGCCCGGTGGTCATTTTCACCGAGGATTTTTTTCCATGGAAAATCTTCTAAGTCCAAACTTTTTTCTAAGTCCAAAATTTTTTTTTATTTTCCCATCCTTTTCGGCCCAAGTCCAACCTTTTTTTTTTTTTTTTGTTCCAGTATTTTTTTATGTCGGGGAGCCCTGCCGTCGGAAGCGTTTACCCGCCCGTGCAGCCCGACAGTGCCGGGCCCGCTTCCTACTGCCACGGGCGGGACGATTTGTCAGCATGCAGGGCCGGGGAGCCCTGCCGTCGGAAGCGTTTACCCGCCCGTGCAGCCCGACAGAGCCGGGCCCGCTTCCTACTGCCACGGGCGGGACGATTTGTCAGCGTGCAGAGCCGGGGAGCCCTGCCGTCGGTAGCGTTTACCCGCCCGTGCAGCCCGACAGAGCCGGGCCCGCTTCCTACTGCCACGGGCGGGACGATGTGTCGGCGTGCCCGGTTGGTAGCACCGCCGTTCATTAGCCACCGAGGCCCCACGGGCCCCTCGATCTACCCGGTGGGGTTGGGGGTCCAAGCCCAGCTCCGGTTCCCTTGACGGAGCAGGGCTCAGGGCCGGGGAGCCCTGCCGTCGGAAGCGTTTACCCGCCCGTGCAACCCGACAGAGCCGGGCCCGCTTCCTACTGCCACGGGCGGGACGATGTGTCGGCGTGCCCGGTTGGTAGCACCGCCGTTCATTAGCCACCGAGGCCCCACGGGCCCCTCGATCTACCCGGTGGGGTTGGGGGTCCAAGCCCAGCTCCGGTTCCCTTGACGGAGCAGGGCTCAGGGCCGGGGAGCCCTGCCGTCGGAAGCGTTTACCCGCCCGTGCAACCCGACAGAGCCGGGCCCGCTTCCTACTGCCACGGGCGGGACGATTTGTCAGCGTGCAGGGCCGGGGAGCCCTGCCGTCGGAAGCGTTTACCCGCCCGTGCAGCCCGACAGAGCCGGGCCCGCTTCCTACTGCCACGGGCGGGACGATGTGTCGGCGTGCCCGGTTGGTAGCACCGCCGTTCATTAGCCACCGAGGCCCCACGGGCCCCTCGATCTACCCGGTGGGGTTGGGGGTCCAAGCCCAGCTCCGGTTCCCTTGACGGAGCAGGGCTCAGGGCCGGGGAGCCCTGCCGTCGGAAGCGTTTACCCGCCCGTGCAACCCGACAGAGCCGGGCCCGCTTCCTACTGCCACGGGCGGGACGATTTGTCAGCGTGCAGGGCCGGGGAGCCCTGCCGTCGGAAGCGTTTACCCGCCCGTGCAGCCCGACAGAGCCGGGCCCGCTTCCTACTGCCACGGGCGGGACGAGTTGTCAGCGTGCAGGGCCGGGGAGCCCTGCCGTCGGAAGCGTTTACCCGCCCGTGCAGCCCGACAGAGCCGGGCCCGCTTCCTACTGCCACGGGCGGGACGATTTGTCAGCGTGCAGGGCCGAAACCCTGCCGTACGGAGCGACCCCGGACCGGTGGACCCGACTGCCCGGCCCGCTCAATATCTCAGCTCACGTTCCCTTCTTCCGTCGCCGCCGCCCGTCAGGGGGTAGGTTGCCGGCTCCGGGAGGCCCACTAAATAGCTCGTCCCGCCACGGTGAGCCGGTTTCCCATTGCTTTACACTGTTTTGGAAACTTTTCATTTGGCCGACCCCAGATTTTTGTTCTCACCCCCCTATAGTAGCCCCAGCAGGTTGAGGACTGGTGGCACCCTCTTACCCCCCCCCATCCGCCGGACTCCGGGCCCAAAAAGGGTCTCTCGGTTCGGTCACCAACCCCCTCGTGGGTCTGGAGACCCACGAGCGCCTCAGCTCTGAACTCGACCGTTCTCGGAACGCAGCGGGCGCCGCCAAAAGCCTACCGTATCTCTTGAGGACTTTTTGCCTCCGAACTCGAGCCATTTTTCGCGAACTCGTAGAACTGGCCTATCTGTCCGGGTTCTGGGCCACTTTTTGGCCAAAGTCCGAGGACAGGAGGCCGACTTTCTCCGGGAGCGTGTTTTGCCGATTTCCTGCCGTCTGCCACGGCCTGATTTTCGTCCCGCCCGGTGGTCATTTTCACCGAGGATTTTTTTCCATGGAAAATTTTCTAAGTCCAAACTTTTTTCTAAGTCCAAAATTTTTTTTTATTTTCCCATCCTTTTCGGCCCAAGTCCAACCTTTTTTTTTTTTTTTTTGTTCTAGTATTTTTTATGTCCGGGTTCTGGGCCACTTTTGTCCGGGTTCTGGGCCAATTTCTCCGGGAGCGTGTTTTGCCGATTTCCTGCCGTCTGCCACGGCCTGAATTTCGTCCCGCCCGGTGGTTATTAAAGTCCGGGGATTTTTTCCATGACAAATTTTCTAAGTCCAAACTTTTTTCTAAGTCCAAAATTTTTTTTTATTTTCCCATCCTTTTCGGCCCAAGTCCAACCTTTTTTTTTTTTTTTTTGTTCTAGTATTTTTTATGTCCGGGTTCTGGGCCACTTTTGTCCGGGTTCTGGGCCACTTTCTCCGGGAGCGTGTTTTGCCGATTTCCTGCCGTCTGCCACGGCCTGAATTTCGTCCCGCCCGGTGGTTATAAAAGTCCGGGGATTTTTTTTCATGGAAAATTTTCTAAGTCCAAACTTTTTTCTAAGTCCAAAATTTTTTTTTATTTTCCCATCCTTTTCGGCCCAAGTCCAACCTTTTTTTTTTTTTTTTTGTTCTAGTATTTTTTATGTCCGGGTTCTGTGCCACTTTTGTCCGGGAGCGTGTTTTGCCGATTTCCAGCCGTCTGCCACGGCCTGAATTTCGTCCCGCCCGGTGGTTATTAAAGTCCGGGGAATCGGTGTATTTTACGCAAACTTCGGGAAGGTGCGTCGCCCGGCGGCATCAACCGGGAGGGCCCCCGATCACAGGGAACGCTGCTGGGTACGTCCTCTCTCGTGTGCGAAAGTTCTGACCGAATCGCACCAGGCACTCGGCCGGGGGAGGCGAATCGCGGACCCCCATCGCCAAGGGCCAGAAGACTCCCGACTCGGCGTTATTTTCGACATTCGGGCACATGCCTCACAGATGTATCAGCACCCACGGGGCCACCGATCGCAGGGGCCACTGCTGGGTATGTCGTCTGTGTTGTATTGACGTCGGTAGATGCGAGTCGCCGACCCCTTGCTCGTGGGGGACGGAGCGCTGTTGGCCCCCACCAGCCATCTCTCACCTAACGGTAATAATAATCGTCGTGCCATAAGGCTCGGCTCGGGTGTGGCAAAGGTGGTCACGTTTTTAAGATAGTCCCAATTATCTGGAGCAAAATTTCCACGCAGGAAGTTTAACCCTTAATAGGAATACAGAAACTGAGAAACGTAGCGGTTTTGCTTCTCAGATTGACGGACGTGGCACTTCAGCATCAAAGATCGGTGGGCTCCCGTCCCAGACATTTCTATCCTAATAATAATAATAATCATCATGCAAAAAAGCATTTATAAGGATCGGCTCGGGTGTGGCGGTTATCTGACGGACGTGGCACTCCAGCATCAAGATCGGTGGACTCGCGTCTGCTGGCGGAGTCCTTTGTTAAGTGTTTGGTCTTTTCCACCGTTCGGGCCAATGCAGCCACCGGTTGGTGGGGCTCGGGGCCGTGGAGTCGAGGGGAGATGCCGTGCGCGCGGCCGGGGTCGGTCGCCGTCCTCTTTACCCGACCAGCCTGCAGTCAGGCCGGGGCTGGGGACCGCTTCCTTCCCGACGGCCGCGGCACTTGAAACATCTCGGTCGCTCTCGTCTCCAGACCCGTCTTAGCCTCTAGGCCAGGGGAACCACCGGGTCCCGGTCCTCGCCGCCTCCCCTCTCTCCCCGCCTGCAGACGGGTCGGTCGTCGGGGGAGCGGTCATCGGGTCCGTTTCACCGGCGGCCCACGGTAGGCCCAAAAGGGGT
>NC_092659.1:19733669-19746169 GCF_032118995.1 Asterias amurensis | reverse complement strand
TAATCCTCGCGGGGAGAACAACCAACTGCTTCTCCTCGCGGCTGCCGGCCGTCGCTCTCGCACCGTGGTATACCCGGGCACCGCGAGTGTATCCGCGGACTCCGGCACGGCGATTTCTATCTGTACTCACGACCCTCAGGCGGACGAGGCCCGGGCCGCGGGGGGCCCGGGCCGCCATGTGCGTTCGAAAGGCCGATGATCACTGCGTTCTGCAATTCACACTGATTCACGCAGCTGGCTGCGTTCTTCATCGGCGCACGAGCCGAGTGATCCACCGCCAAGAATTGTCTAACTCTTGGAAATTCGCTTCTTGTTCGTTCGATCACCAATGAGTGGGTTTATCGTCCCGCGCCCCGTGGTCTCGGGCGCGGGGAAATATGGTCACAGTCCGCGGGACGGCGCGAGATGACTCGATCGCTCCGCCCCGCCCACGACGGGAGCAGCCGCCCGTTTGTGGGGGTGGGAGAGTACGGCGGGCCTCTATTACGCCGTGTCTTCCCTGCCCGCCCCCACTAGGTCGCATTTAAGGCCAGGCCCCGGCGTCCCAGGGCCCCCGGTGGATCCAACAGACCAGGCGCAGCCATCCAGAGCCCGCACCCCAAACCCCGCCGCGGACAGGGCAGGGGGAGCTCCGCGGTGCAACTTGTCCGGTCTCGGATGCCGGCACATGGGCCACTCCCGCGAAACACATCCGGAGACGTCACTGGGGGAGCCCCGCCAGACCGCACTTTCCACCCGATCCCTCCGCCCTCCTCCGTCAAACAAACGCAACATTTTTTTGCCAGATTTTTATATATATATATATTTGTTGTCGTTTTGTTATTTCCTTCGTTTCGGGATCGGCGTGGACATG
This sequence comes from Asterias amurensis, assembly GCF_032118995.1. NCBI lineage: Eukaryota > Metazoa > Echinodermata > Asteroidea > Forcipulatida > Asteriidae > Asterias > Asterias amurensis. The sequence goes on along the minus strand of NC_092659.1, from coordinate 19,745,316 downwards.
TACATGGAGCGGCCGTGTCAGGCGGGGTCCCCGCGCTGTGGACCCGGCGCGGGTCCTTGTTTCGTTCCTCGTTAATGATCCTTCCGCAGGTTCACCTACGGAAACCTTGTTACGACTTTTACTTCCTCTAAATGATCAAGTTCGATCGTCTTCCGGGCGCACGAGCGAGGCGCCAGAGGCGCCCCGCCGCGGCCCGTCCGAGGATCTCACTAAACCATTCAATCGGTAGTAGCGACGGGCGGTGTGTACAAAGGGCAGGGACGTAATCAACGCGAGCTGATGACTCGCGCTTACTGGGAATTCCTCGTTTAAGGGAGACAATTGCAACTCCCTATCCCAAGCACGAAGGGGGTTCAGCGGATTGCCCAGGCCTTCCAGACAAGGACGATCACCCGCTGATCCCTTCAGTGTAGCGCGCGTGCGGCCCCGAACATCTAAGGGCATCACAGACCTGTTATTGCTCAATCTCGCGTGGCTGAACGCCACTTGTCCCTCTAAGAAGTCAGCGCCCGGCTCGGCGGCCGGCGCGACTATTTAGCAAGCCAGAGTCTCGTTCGTTATCGGAATTAACCAGACAAATCGCTCCACCAACTAAGAACGGCCATGCACCACCACCCACAGAATCAAGAAAGAGCTCTCAATCTGTCAATCCTCACTGTGTCCGGGCCGGGTGAGTTTCCCCGTGTTGAGTCAAATTAAGCCGCAGGCTCCACTCCTGGTGGTGCCCTTCCGTCAATTCCTTTAAGTTTCAGCTTTGCAACCATACTTCCCCCGGAACCCAAAGACTTTGGTTTCCCGCAGACTGCCCGCCGCGTCATTGGAGTAACGCCGGCGGATCGCCAGTCGGCATCGTTTATGGTTAGAACTAGGGCGGTATCTGATCGCCTTCGAACCTCTAACTTTCGTTCTTGATTAATGAAAACATTCTTGGCAAATGCTTTCGCAGTCGGTCGTCTTGCGGCGATCCAAGAATTTCACCTCTCACACCGCAATACGAATGCCCCCGTCAGTCCCTCTTAATCATTACCTCGAGTTCCGAAAACCAACGCAATAGAACCGAGGTCCTATTCCATTATTCCATGCTCTGCTGTCCAGGCTCACGGCCTGCTTTGAACACTCCAATTTTTTCAAAGTAAACGTTTCGGCCGCGCCCGGCACTCAGTCAAGAGAACCGGGCGGAGACCGAGAGGAAGGCCAGGCGGGCAGTGGCGCGCCTTGCGGCGGACCGCCAGCCTGCGCCCAAGATCCAACTACGAGCTTTTTAACTGCAGCAATTTTAATATACGCTATTGGAGCTGGAATTACCGCGGCTGCTGGCACCAGACTTGCCCTCCAATAGATCCTCGTTAAAGGATTTAAAGTGTACTCATTCCAATTACAGGGCCTCGAAAGAGTCCTGTATTGCTATTTTTCGTCACTACCTCCCCGTGTCGGGAGTGGGTAATTTGCGCGCCTGCTGCCTTCCTTGGATGTGGTAGCCGTTTCTCAAGCTCCCTCTCCGGAATCGAACCCTGATTCTCCGTTACCCGTTACGACCATGGTAGGCGCATAACGTACCATCGAAAGTTGATAGGGCAGACATTCGAAGGATCCGTCGCCGGTGCAGAGACCGTGCGATCGGCCAGGTTATCCAGAGTTCACCAACGGAGCCGGGCGGACCCGGGTTGGTCTTGTTCCTAATAAGAGCACGCCTCCCGTAAGGTCGGCGCTTGATTGCATGTATTAGCTCTAGAATTACCACAGTTATCCATGTAAGGGGATGCGCTCCAAGGAACCATAACTGATTTAATGAGCCATCCGCAGTTTCGCTTTTGAAAGCTTGTACTTGGACATGCATGGCTTAATCTTTGAGACAAGCATATGACTACTGGCAGGATCAACCAGGTAGCACCTCGTGCTGCGGCCGGCGAGCGGGGCTCGCTCGGACCGAGCGGATTCTGCCGGGCTCGGGGCGCTCGAGCCGGCGATCCGTTTCACCAAATGTTTCGGTTCGGTTCCCGGGGGGAGCAGAAGTGCGGGCCCAGGCGCGAGTCTACGGTGCTCGTACCAGCCCAAGCACAATCCGGTCCCGTTTACCCTGCGGGCCAAGGCGCGAGTCTACGGTGCTCGTACCAGCCCAAGCATGGTCCGGTCCCCTTGCCACGCACACACACACACGTTTCGGGTCCCGGGAGCAGAAGCGCGTGGCCAAGGCGCGAGTCTACGGTGCTCGTACCAGCCTGCGGGTCAGCTCCCGTCGCCCCTTCTCTCTAGTTCTCTCGTTCGAATCGCCAGGGGGATAGAAATCAGATTCGCCGGGGCGTGTGTCGTCCGCCGCCGTCCCCCATCAATCGCCCGGGAATGGGTGGGCCGTGGAGGCCCGCCCGGCCGGTGTGGTTGCCCGGGTTCGGGAAAGTGCTCAACCTACGCCTCGGCAACTGGGATGCCAGGGGGGTCCCGCTAGCGCTTGGCGTAACGGGCCGGGGCCGTTTTCCCCGGTCCGGTCGGCCTCTCGCGCCCATGCGGGCTTCACTGAATGCCATTGGGTCCGGGATCCGCCCCGGGGTGCGAGACGGCACCGTCCACTCCCGCTTAGGGAACGAGACGGCACGGTCCACACCCCGCGCACTGCGACGGACCAGTCCGGTAGTGCCGACACGGTCCCCCGCTAGGGGAGACCGTCTTCGGCACGCATAAATAAATTCGACGGCGCCTTCCGTGCTACACCACGACAACAAGGTCGGCGGACCCGTGCCGGGGTTTGCCACACCCCGGCTGTCCTACCCTACCCTCGGTCTCTCTCCCTACCTCTCTCCCTCGGTATGATCCTGCCGCGAGGGGTTGCCCAAGCCCCTCGCCTATCGCAGGCCCTGGCTGGCCAGGCACTGCCGTCGGAAGCGTTTACCCGCCCGTGCAACCCGACAGAGCCGGGCCCGCTTCCTACTGCCACGGGCGGGGTGAATTGTCGGCGTGCCCGGCTGGCAGCACCGCCGTTCATTAGCCACCGAGGCCCCGCGGGCCCCTCGATCTACCCGGCGGGGGTTGGGGGTGTCCAAGCCCAGCTCCGGTTCCCTTGACGGAGCAGCGTGCAGGGCCGGGGAGCCCTGCCGTCGGAAGCGTTTACCCGCCCGTGCAACCCGACAGAGCCGGGCCCGCTTCCTACTGCCACGGGCGGGGTGAATTGTCGGCGTGCCCGGCTGGCAGCACCGCCGTTCGCTAGCCACCGAGGCCCCGCGGGCCCCTCGATCTACCCGGCGGGGGTTGGGGGTGTCCAAGCCCAGCTCCGGTTCCCTTGACGGAGCAGCGTGCAGGGCCGGGGAGCCCTGCCGTCGGAAGCGTTTACCCGCCCGTGCAACCCGACAGAGCCGGGCCCGCTTCCTACTGCCACGGGCGGGGTGAATTGTCGGCGTGCCCGGCTGGCAGCACCGCCGTTCGCTAGCCACCGAGGCCCCGCGGGCCCCTCGATCTACCCGGCGGGGGTTGGGGGTGTCCAAGCCCAGCTCCGGTTCCCTTGACGGAGCAGCGTGCAGGGCCGGGGAGCCCTGCCGTCGGAAGCGTTTACCCGCCCGTGCAACCCGACAGAGCCGGGCCCGCTTCCTACTGCCACGGGCGGGGTGAATTGTCGGCGTGCCCGGCTGGCAGCACCGCCGTTCGCTAGCCACCGAGGCCCCGCGGGCCCCTCGATCTACCCGGCGGGGGTTGGGGGTGTCCAAGCCCAGCTCCGGTTCCCTTGACGGAGCAGCGTGCAGGGCCGGGGAGCCCTGCCGTCGGAAGCGTTTACCCGCCCGTGCAACCCGACAGAGCCGGGCCCGCTTCCTACTGCCACGGGCGGGGTGAATTGTCGGCGTGCCCGGCTGGCAGCACCGCCGTTCGCTAGCCACCGAGGCCCCGCGGGCCCCTCGATCTACCCGGCGGGGGTTGGGGGTGTCCAAGCCCAGCTCCGGTTCCCTTGACGGAGCAGCGTGCAGGGCCGGGGAGCCCTGCCGTCGGAAGCGTTTACCCGCCCGTGCAACCCGACAGAGCCGGGCCCGCTTCCTACTGCCACGGGCGGGACGATTTGTCAGCGTGCAGAGCCGGGGAGCCCTGCCGTCGGAAGCGTTTACCCGCCCGTGCAACCCGACAGAGCCGGGCCCGCTTCCTACTGCCACGGGCGGGACGATTTGTCAGCGTGCAGGGCCGGGGAGCCCTGCCGTCGGAAGCGTTTACCCACCCGTGCAACCCGGCAGAGCCGGGCCCGCTTCCTACTGCCACGGGCGGGACGATTTGTCAGCGTGCAGAGCCGGGGAGCCCTGCCGTCGGAAGCGTTTACCCGCCCGTGCAACCCGACAGAGCCGGGCCCGCTTCCTACTGCCACGGGCGGGACGATTTGTCAGCGTGCAGGGCCGGGGAGCCCTGCCGTCGGAAGCGTTTACCCGCCCGTGCAACCCGACAGAGCCGGGCCCGCTTCCTACTGCCACGGGCGGGACGATTTGTCAGCGTGCAGAGCCGGGGAGCCCTGCCGTCGGAAGCGTTTACCCGCCCGTGCAACCCGACAGAGCCGGGCCCGCTTCCTACTGCCACGGGCGGGACGATTTGTCAGCGTGCAGAGCCGGGGAGCCCTGCCGTCGGAAGCGTTTACCCGCCCGTGCAACCCGACAGAGCCGGGCCCGCTTCCTACTGCCACGGGCGGGACGATTTGTCAGCGTGCAGGGCCGGGGAGCCCTGCCGTCGGAAGCGTTTACCCGCCCGTGCAACCCGACAGAGCCGGGCCCGCTTCCTACTGCCACGGGCGGGACGATTTGTCAGCGTGCAGAGCCGGGGAGCCCTGCCGTCGGAAGCGTTTACCCGCCCGTGCAACCCGACAGAGCCGGGCCCGCTTCCTACTGCCACGGGCGGGACGATTTGTCAGCGTGCAGAGCCGGGGAGCCCTGCCGTCGGAAGCGTTTACCCGCCCGTGCAACCCGACAGAGCCGGGCCCGCTTCCTACTGCCACGGGCGGGACGATTTGTCAGCGTGCAGGGCCGGGGAGCCCTGCCGTCGGAAGCGTTTACCCGCCCGTGCAACCCGACAGAGCCGGGCCCGCTTCCTACTGCCACGGGCGGGACGATTTGTCAGCGTGCAGAGCCGGGGAGCCCTGCCGTCGGAAGCGTTTACCCGCCCGTGCAACCCGACAGAGCCGGGCCCGCTTCCTACTGCCACGGGCGGGACGATTTATCAGCGTGCAGAGCCGGGGAGCCCTGCCGTCGGAAGCGTTTACCCGCCCGTGCAACCCGACAGAGCCGGGCCCGCTTCCTACTGCCACGGGCGGGACGATTTGTCAGCGTGCAGAGCCGGGGAGCCCTGCCGTCGGAAGCGTTTACCCGCCCGTGCAACCCGACAGAGCCGGGCCCGCTTCCTACTGCCACGGGCGGGACGATTTGTCAGCGTGCAGGGCCGGGGAGCCCTGCCGTCGGAGCGACCCTGGACCGGTGGACCCGACTGCCCGGCCCGCTCGATATCTCAGCTCACGTTCCCTTCTTCCGTCGCCGCCGCCCGTCAGGGGGTGGGTTGCCGGCTCCAGGAGCCCCACTAAATCGCTCGTCCCGCCACGGTGAGCCGATTTCCCATTGCTTTACACTGTTTTGGCAACTTTTCATTTGGCCGACCCCAGATTTTTGTTCTCACCCCCCTATAGTAGCCCCAGCAGGTTGAGGACTGGTGGCACCCTCTTACCCCTCCCCATCCGCCGGACTCTGGGCCCAAAAAGGGTCTCTCGGTTTGGTCACCAACCCCCTCGTGGGTCTCCAGACCCACGAGACGCCTCAGCTCTGAACTCGACCGTTCTCGGAACGCAGCGGGCGCCGCTGTCAGCCTACCGTATCTCTTGAGGACTTTTTGCCTCCGAACTCGAGCCATTTTTCGCGAACTCGTAGAACTGGCCTATCTGTCCGTGTTATGGGCCACTTTTTGGCCAAAGTCCGAGGACAGAAGGCCGACTTTCTCCGGGAGCGTGTTTTGCCGATTTCCTGCCGTCTGCCACGGCCTGATTTTCGTCCCGCCCGGTGGTCACTTTCACCGAGAAAGGCCAACTTGTACAAACCAAGCTCCGGTTCCCTTAACGGAGCAGCGTGCCTGGCTGGCAGGCACTGCCGTCGGAAGCGTTAACCCGCCCGTGCAACCCGACAGAGCCGGGCCCGCTTCCTACTGCCACGGGCGGGACGATTTGTCGGCGTGCCCGGTTGGTAGCACCGCCGTTCATTAGCCACCGAGGCCCCACGGGCCCCTCGATCTACCCGGTGGGGTTGGGGGTCCAAGCCCAGCTCCGGTTCCCTTGACGGAGCAGCGTGCAGGACCGGGGAGCCCTGCCGTCGGAAGCGTTTACCCGCCCGTGCAACCCGACAGAGCCGGGCCCGCTTCCTACTGCCACGGGCGGGACGATTTGCCAGCGTGCAGGACCGGGGAGCCCTGCCGTCGGAAGCGTTTACCCGCCCGTGCAGCCCGACAGAGCCGGGCCCGCTTCCTACTGCCACGGGCGGGACGATTTGTCAGCGTGCAGGGCCGGGGAGCCCTGCCGTCGGAAGCGTTTACCCGCCCGTGCAGCCCGACAGAGCCGGGCCCGCTTCCTACTGCCACGGGCGGGACGATGTTTCAGCGTGCAGGGCCGGGGAGCCCTGCCGTCGGAAGCGTTTACCCGCCCGTGCAGCCCGACAGAGCCGGGCCCGCTTCCTACTGCCACGGGCGGGACGATTTGTCAGCGTGCAGAGCCGGGGAGCCCTGCCGTCGGAAGCGTTTACCCGCCCGTGCAACCCGACAGAGCCGGGCCCGCTTCCTACTGCCACGGGCGGGACGATTTGCCAGCGTGCAGGGCCGGGGAGCCCTGCCGTACGGAGCGACCCTGGACCGGTGGGCCCGACTGCCCGGCCCGCTCGATATCTCAGCTCACGTTCCCTTCTTCCGTCGCCGCCGCCCGTCAGGGGGTGGGTTGCCGGCTCCAGGAGCCCCACTAAATCGCTCGTCCCGCCACGGTGAGCCGATTTCCCATTGCTTTACACTGTTTTGGCAACTTTTCATTTGGCCGACCCCAGATTTTTGTTCTCACCCCCCTATAGTAGCCCCAGCAGGTTGAGGACTGGTGGCACCCTCTTACCCCTCCCCATCCGCCGGACTCTGGGCCCAAAAAGGGTCTCTCGGTTTGGTCACCAACCCCCTCGTGGGTCTCCAGACCCACGAGACGCCTCAGCTCTGAACTCGACCGTTCTCGGAACGCAGCGGGCGCCGCTGTCAGCCTACCGTATCTCTTGAGGACTTTTTGCCTCCGAACTCGAGCCATTTTTCGCGAACTCGTAGAACTGGCCTATCTGTCCGTGTTATGGGCCACTTTTTGGCCAAAGTCCGAGGACAGGAGGCCGACTTTCTCCGGGAGCGTGTTTTGCCGATTTCCTGCCGTCTGCCACGGCCTGATTTTCGTCCCGCCCGGTGGTCATTTTCACCGAGGATTTTTTTCCATGGAAAATTTTCTAAGTCCAAACTTTTTTCTAAGTCCAAACTTTTTTTTTATTTTCCCATCCTTTTCGGCCCAAGTCCAACCTTTTTTTTTTTTTTTTGTTCCAGTATTTTTTTATGTCGGGGAGCCCTGCCGTCGGAAGCGTTTACCCGCCCGTGCAGCCCGACAGTGCCGGGCCCGCTTCCTACTGCCACGGGCGGGACGATTTGTCAGCATGCAGGGCCGGGGAGCCCTGCCGTCGGAAGCGTTTACCCGCCCGTGCAGCCCGACAGAGCCGGGCCCGCTTCCTACTGCCACGGGCGGGACGATTTGTCAGCGTGCAGAGCCGGGGAGCCCTGCCGTCGGTAGCGTTTACCCGCCCGTGCAGCCCGACAGAGCCGGGCCCGCTTCCTACTGCCACGGGCGGGACGATGTGTCGGCGTGCCCGGTTGGTAGCACCGCCGTTCATTAGCCACCGAGGCCCCACGGGCCCCTCGATCTACCCGGTGGGGTTGGGGGTCCAAGCCCAGCTCCGGTTCCCTTGACGGAGCAGGGCTCAGGGCCGGGGAGCCCTGCCGTCGGAAGCGTTTACCCGCCCGTGCAACCCGACAGAGCCGGGCCCGCTTCCTACTGCCACGGGCGGGACGATGTGTCGGCGTGCCCGGTTGGTAGCACCGCCGTTCATTAGCCACCGAGGCCCCACGGGCCCCTCGATCTACCCCGGTGGGGTTGGGGGTCCAAGCCCAGCTCCGGTTCCCTTGACGGAGCAGGGCTCAGGGCCGGGGAGCCCTGCCGTCGGAAGCGTTTACCCGCCCGTGCAACCCGACAGAGCCGGGCCCGCTTCCTACTGCCACGGGCGGGACGATTTGTCAGCGTGCAGGGCCGGGGAGCCCTGCCGTCGGAAGCGTTTACCCGCCCGTGCAGCCCGACAGAGCCGGGCCCGCTTCCTACTGCCACGGGCGGGACAATGCGTCGGCGTGCCCGGTTGGTAGCACCGCCGTTCATTAGCCACCGAGGCCCCACGGGCCCCTCGATCTACCCGGTGGGGTTGGGGGTCCAAGCCCAGCTCCGGTTCCCTTGACGGAGCAGGGCTCAGGGCCGGGGAGCCCTGCCGTCGGAAGCGTTTACCCGCCCGTGCAACCCGACAGAGCCGGGCCCGCTTCCTACTGCCACGGGCGGGACGATTTGTCAGCGTGCAGGGCCGGGGAGCCCTGCCGTCGGAAGCGTTTACCCGCCCGTGCAGCCCGACAGAGCCGGGCCCGCTTCCTACTGCCACGGGCGGGACGATTTGTCAGCGTGCAGGGCCGGGGAGCCCTGCCGTCGGAAGCGTTTACCCGCCCGTGCAGCCCGACAGAGCCGGGCCCGCTTCCTACTGCCACGGGCGGGACGATTTGTCAGCGTGCAGGGCCGAAACCCTGCCGTACGGAGCGACCCCGGACCGGTGGACCCGACTGCCCGGCCCGCTCAATATCTCAGCTCACGTTCCCTTCTTCCGTCGCCGCCGCCCGTCAGGGGGTAGGTTGCCGGCTCCGGGAGGCCCACTAAATAGCTCGTCCCGCCACGGTGAGCCGGTTTCCCATTGCTTTACACTGTTTTGGAAACTTTTCATTTGGCCGACCCCAGATTTTTGTTCTCACCCCCCTATAGTAGCCCCAGCAGGTTGAGGACTGGTGGCACCCTCTTACCCCCCCCCATCCGCCGGACTCCGGGCCCAAAAAGGGTCTCTCGGTTCGGTCACCAACCCCCTCGTGGGTCTGGAGACCCACGAGCGCCTCAGCTCTGAACTCGACCGTTCTCGGAACGCAGCGGGCGCCGCCAAAAGCCTACCGTATCTCTTGAGGACTTTTTGCCTCCGAACTCGAGCCATTTTTCGCGAACTCGTAGAACTGGCCTATCTGTCCGGGTTCTGGGCCACTTTTTGGCCAAAGTCCGAGGACAGGAGGCCGACTTTCTCCGGGAGCGTGTTTTGCCGATTTCCTGCCGTCTGCCACGGCCTGATTTTTGTCCCGCCCGGTGGTCATTTTCACCGAGGATTTTTTTCCATGGAAAATTTTCTAAGTCCAAACTTTTTTTTTATTTTCCCATCCTTTTCGGCCCAAGTCCAACCTTTTTTTTTTTTTTTTTGTTCTAGTATTTTTTATGTCCGGGTTCTGGGCCACTTTTGTCCGGGTTCTGGGCCAATTTCTCCGGGAGCGTGTTTTGCCGATTTCCTGCCGTCTGCCACGGCCTGAATTTCGTCCCGCCCGGTGGTTATTAAAGTCCGGGGATTTTTTCCATGACAAATTTTCTAAGTCCAAACTTTTTTCTAAGTCCAAAATTTTTTTTTATTTTCCCATCCTTTTCGGCCCAAGTCCAACCTTTTTTTTTTTTTTTTTGTTCTAGTATTTTTTATGTCCGGGTTCTGGGCCACTTTTGTCCGGGTTCTGGGCCACTTTCTCCGGGAGCGTGTTTTGCCGATTTCCTGCCGTCTGCCACGGCCTGAATTTCGTCCCGCCCGGTGGTTATAAAAGTCCGGGATTTTTTTTCATGGAAAATTTTCTAAGTCCAAACTTTTTTCTAAGTCCAAAATTTTTTTTTATTTTCCCATCCTTTTCGGCCCAAGTCCAACCTTTTTTTTTTTTTTTTGTTCTAGTATTTTTTATGTCCGGGTTCTGTGCCACTTTTGTCCGGGTTCTGGGCCACTTTCTCCGGGAGCGTGTTTTGCCGATTTCCAGCCGTCTGCCACGGCCTGAATTTCGTCCCGCCCGGTGGTTATTAAAGTCCGGGGAATCGGTGTATTTTACGCAAACTTCGGGAAGGTGCGTCGCCCGGCGGCATCAACCGGGAGGGCCCCCGATCACAGGGAACGCTGCTGGGTACGTCCTCTCTCGTGTGCGAAAGTTCTGACCGAATCGCACCAGGCACTCGGCCGGGGGAGGCGAATCGCGGACCCCCATCGCCAAGGGCCAGAAGACTCCCGACTCGGCGTTATACGATTTCCTGCCGTCTGCCACGGCCTGAATTTCGTCCCGCCCGGTGGTTATTAAAGTCCGGGGATTTTTTCCATGACAAATTTTCTAAGTCCAAACTTTTTTCTAAGTCCAAAATTTTTTTTTATTTTCCCATCCTTTTCGGCCCAAGTCCAACCTTTTTTTTTTTTTTTTTGTTCTAGTATTTTTTATGTCCGGGTTCTGGGCCACTTTTGTCCGGGTTCTGGGCCACTTTCTCCGGGAGCGTGTTTTGCCGATTTCCTGCCGTCTGCCACGGCCTGAATTTCGTCCCGCCCGGTGGTTATAAAAGTCCGGGGATTTTTTTTCATGGAAAATTTTCTAAGTCCAAACTTTTTTCTAAGTCCAAAATTTTTTTTTATTTTCCCATCCTTTTCGGCCCAAGTCCAACCTTTTTTTTTTTTTTTTTGTTCTAGTATTTTTTATGTCCGGGTTCTGTGCCACTTTTGTCCGGGTTCTGGGCCACTTTCTCCGGGAGCGTGTTTTGCCGATTTCCAGCCGTCTGCCACGGCCTGAATTTCGTCCCGCCCGGTGGTTATTAAAGTCCGGGGAATCGGTGTATTTTACGCAAACTTCGGGAAGGTGCGTCGCCCGGCGGCATCAACCGGGAGGGCCCCCGATCACAGGGAACGCTGCTGGGTACGTCCTCTCTCGTGTGCGAAAGTTCTGACCGAATCGCACCAGGCACTCGGCCGGGGGAGGCGAATCGCGGACCCCCATCGCCAAGGGCCAGAAGACTCCCGACTCGGCGTTATTTTCGACATTCGGGCACATGCCTCACAGATGTATCAGCACCCACGGGGCCACCGATCGCAGGGGCCACTGCTGGGTATGTCGTCTGTGTTGTATTGACGTCGGTAGATGCGAGTCGCCGACCCCTTGCTCGTGGGGGACGGAGCGCTGTTGGCCCCCACCAGCCATCTCTCACCTAACGGTAATAATAATCGTCGTGCCACAAGGCTCGGCTCGGGTGTGGCAAAGGTGGTCACGTTTTTAAGATAGTCCCAATTATCTGGAGCAAAATTTCCACGCAGGAAGTTTAACCCTTAATAGGAATACAGAAACTGAGAAACGTAGCGGTTTTGCTTCTCAGATTGACGGACGTGGCACTTCAGCATCAAAGATCGGTGGGCTCCCGTCCCAGACATTTCTATCCTAATAATAATAATAATCATCGTGCAAAAAAGCATTTATAAGGATCGGCTCGGGTGTGGCGGTTATCTGACGGACGTGGCACTTC
>NC_092659.1:19718669-19728669 GCF_032118995.1 Asterias amurensis | reverse complement strand
CTCGGTGGGGCCCGGGGATTCGGCGATGGGCTCTTCCCGCTTCGCTCGCCGCTACTAGGGGAATCCTTGTTAGTTTCTTTTCCTCCGCTTAGTGATATGCTTAAATCCAGCGGGTCCTCTCGCCCGACCTGAGGTCGATTATCGGTTCGTGTTTTACTGTTATAGGAGGGGGGGTAGCCCGCGGCCTGCTTGGGAGGCCAAGAACGGGTCGCGCTCCTCACCCCCCCACGGACCCGTCAGCGCGGGCCCAGTGGAAGCTCTCCCTTTTCGGTCTCTCTCCCTCTCCGGTCTCCCGGGGCGGAGCCGGCGGCCACTGGCCGAGGCCCGGAGACTGCGCGCGCGGCGACCCGTCGGACCCCACCCTTACTCCTTAGTTGGCGGAGGACAGCCGGCGATCGTGGTGTGGAGTTGCTCCGGTCGCCCATACAGACAATGGGGGCAGACCGAGACCGACCACGCCACGGCGGGTTTCCTCCCTTTGCCAGGGTTGGGGTTCCTCGTTTACACTCCGGCGGGTCGCCCGCGCCTCCGAGCACAACGGACAGCGCCGAGCCGGTGCTGCCGCCAACGCTTCAAGGCGGGACGTGTTGGAGAGGGGGTTTCTGTGCCCCTTCGGGAGAGTTCTCGTGTGTATTCCACAAAGGCATTACCCGATCTGACGCCTGCAGCCATTAATCCTCGCGGGGAGAACAACCAACTGCTTCTCCTCGCGGCTGCCGGCCGTCGCTCTCGCACCGTGGTATACCCGGGCACCGCGAGTGTATCCGCGGACTCCGGCACGGCGATTTCTATCTGTACTCACGACCCTCAGGCGGACGAGGCCCGGGCCGCGGGGGGCCCGGGCCGCCATGTGCGTTCGAAAGGCCGATGATCACTGCGTTCTGCAATTCACACTGATTCACGCAGCTGGCTGCGTTCTTCATCGGCGCACGAGCCGAGTGATCCACCGCCAAGAATTGTCTAACTCTTGGAAATTCGCTTCTTGTTCGTTCGATCACCAATGAGTGGGTTTATCGTCCCGCGCCCCGTGGTCTCGGGCGCGGGGAAATATGGTCACAGTCCGCGGGACGGCGCGAGATGACTCGATCGCTCCGCCCCGCCCACGACGGGAGCAGCCGCCCGTTTGTGGGGGTGGGAGAGTACGGCGGGCCTCTATTACGCCGTGTCTTCCCTGCCCGCCCCCACTAGGTCGCATTTAAGGCCAGGCCCCGGCGTCCCAGGGCCCCCGGTGGATCCAACAGACCAGGCGCAGCCATCCAGAGCCCGCACCCCAAACCCCGCCGCGGACAGGGCAGGGGGAGCTCCGCGGTGCAACTTGTCCGGTCTCGGATGCCGGCACATGGGCCACTCCCGCGAAACACATCCGGAGACGTCACTGGGGGAGCCCCGCCAGACCGCACTTTCCACCCGATCCCTCCGCCCTCCTCCGTCAAACAAACGCAACATTTTTTTGCCAGATTTTTATATATATATATATTTGTTGTCGTTTTGTTATTTCCTTCGTTTCGGGATCGGCGTGGACATGTACATGGAGCGGCCGTGTCAGGCGGGGTCCCCGCGCTGTGGACCCGGCGCGGGTCCTTGTTTCGTTCCTCGTTAATGATCCTTCCGCAGGTTCACCTACGGAAACCTTGTTACGACTTTTACTTCCTCTAAATGATCAAGTTCGATCGTCTTCCGGGCGCACGAGCGAGGCGCCAGAGGCGCCCCGCCGCGGCCCGTCCGAGGATCTCACTAAACCATTCAATCGGTAGTAGCGACGGGCGGTGTGTACAAAGGGCAGGGACGTAATCAACGCGAGCTGATGACTCGCGCTTACTGGGAATTCCTCGTTTAAGGGAGACAATTGCAACTCCCTATCCCAAGCACGAAGGGGGTTCAGCGGATTGCCCAGGCCTTCCAGACAAGGACGATCACCCGCTGATCCCTTCAGTGTAGCGCGCGTGCGGCCCCGAACATCTAAGGGCATCACAGACCTGTTATTGCTCAATCTCGCGTGGCTGAACGCCACTTGTCCCTCTAAGAAGTCAGCGCCCGGCTCGGCGGCCGGCGCGACTATTTAGCAAGCCAGAGTCTCGTTCGTTATCGGAATTAACCAGACAAATCGCTCCACCAACTAAGAACGGCCATGCACCACCACCCACAGAATCAAGAAAGAGCTCTCAATCTGTCAATCCTCACTGTGTCCGGGCCGGGTGAGTTTCCCCGTGTTGAGTCAAATTAAGCCGCAGGCTCCACTCCTGGTGGTGCCCTTCCGTCAATTCCTTTAAGTTTCAGCTTTGCAACCATACTTCCCCCGGAACCCAAAGACTTTGGTTTCCCGCAGACTGCCCGCCGCGTCATTGGAGTAACGCCGGCGGATCGCCAGTCGGCATCGTTTATGGTTAGAACTAGGGCGGTATCTGATCGCCTTCGAACCTCTAACTTTCGTTCTTGATTAATGAAAACATTCTTGGCAAATGCTTTCGCAGTCGGTCGTCTTGCGGCGATCCAAGAATTTCACCTCTCACACCGCAATACGAATGCCCCCGTCAGTCCCTCTTAATCATTACCTCGAGTTCCGAAAACCAACGCAATAGAACCGAGGTCCTATTCCATTATTCCATGCTCTGCTGTCCAGGCTCACGGCCTGCTTTGAACACTCCAATTTTTTCAAAGTAAACGTTTCGGCCGCGCCCGGCACTCAGTCAAGAGAACCGGGCGGAGACCGAGAGGAAGGCCAGGCGGGCAGTGGCGCGCCTTGCGGCGGACCGCCAGCCTGCGCCCAAGATCCAACTACGAGCTTTTTAACTGCAGCAATTTTAATATACGCTATTGGAGCTGGAATTACCGCGGCTGCTGGCACCAGACTTGCCCTCCAATAGATCCTCGTTAAAGGATTTAAAGTGTACTCATTCCAATTACAGGGCCTCGAAAGAGTCCTGTATTGCTATTTTTCGTCACTACCTCCCCGTGTCGGGAGTGGGTAATTTGCGCGCCTGCTGCCTTCCTTGGATGTGGTAGCCGTTTCTCAAGCTCCCTCTCCGGAATCGAACCCTGATTCTCCGTTACCCGTTACGACCATGGTAGGCGCATAACGTACCATCGAAAGTTGATAGGGCAGACATTCGAAGGATCCGTCGCCGGTGCAGAGACCGTGCGATCGGCCAGGTTATCCAGAGTTCACCAACGGAGCCGGGCGGACCCGGGTTGGTCTTGTTCCTAATAAGAGCACGCCTCCCGTAAGGTCGGCGCTTGATTGCATGTATTAGCTCTAGAATTACCACAGTTATCCATGTAAGGGGATGCGCTCCAAGGAACCATAACTGATTTAATGAGCCATCCGCAGTTTCGCTTTTGAAAGCTTGTACTTGGACATGCATGGCTTAATCTTTGAGACAAGCATATGACTACTGGCAGGATCAACCAGGTAGCACCTCGTGCTGCGGCCGGCGAGCGGGGCTCGCTCGGACCGAGCGGATTCTGCCGGGCTCGGGGCGCTCGAGCCGGCGATCCGTTTCACCAAATGTTTCGGTTCGGTTCCCGGGGGGAGCAGAAGTGCGGGCCCAGGCGCGAGTCTACGGTGCTCGTACCAGCCCAAGCACAATCCGGTCCCGTTTACCCTGCGGGCCAAGGCGCGAGTCTACGGTGCTCGTACCAGCCCAAGCATGGTCCGGTCCCCTTGCCACGCACACACACACACACACGTTTCGGGTCCCGGGAGCAGAAGCGCGTGGCCAAGGCGCGAGTCTACGGTGCTCGTACCAGCCTGCGGGTCAGCTCCCGTCGCCCCTTCTCTCTAGTTCTCTCGTTCGAATCGCCAGGGGGATAGAAATCAGATTCGCCGGGGCGTGTGTCGTCCGCCGCCGTCCCCCATCAATCGCCCGGGAATGGGTGGGCCGTGGAGGCCCGCCCGGCCGGTGTGGTTGCCCGGGTTCGGGAAAGTGCTCAACCTACGCTTCGGCAACTGGGATGCCAGGGGGGTCCCGCTAGCGCTTGGCGTAACGGGCCGGGGCCGTTTTCCCCGGTCCGGTCGGCCTCTCGCGCCCATGCGGGCTTCACTGAATGCCATTGGGTCCGGGATCCGCCCCGGGGTGCGAGACGGCACCGTCCACTCCCGCTTAGGGAACGAGACGGCACGGTCCACACCCCGCGCACTGCGACGGACCAGTCCGGTAGTGCCGACACGGTCCCCCGCTAGGGGAGACCGTCTTCGGCACGCATAAATTCGACGGCGCCTTCCGTGCTACACCACGACAACAAGGTCGGCGGACCCGTGCCGGGGTTTGCCACACCCCGGCTGTCCTACCCTACCCTCGGTCTCTCTCCCTACCTCTCTCCCTCGGTATGATCCTGCCGCGAGGGGTTGCCCAAGCCCCTCGCCTATCGCAGGCCCTGGCTGGCCAGGCACTGCCGTCGGAAGCGTTTACCCGCCCGTGCAACCCGACAGAGCCGGGCCCGCTTCCTACTGCCACGGGCGGGGTGAATTGTCGGCGTGCCCGGCTGGCAGCACCGCCGTTCATTAGCCACCGAGGCCCCGCGGGCCCCTCGATCTACCCGGCGGGGGTTGGGGGTGTCCAAGCCCAGCTCCGGTTCCCTTGACGGAGCAGCGTGCAGGGCCGGGGAGCCCTGCCGTCGGAAGCGTTTACCCGCCCGTGCAACCCGACAGAGCCGGGCCCGCTTCCTACTGCCACGGGCGGGGTGAATTGTCGGCGTGCCCGGCTGGCAGCACCGCCGTTCGCTAGCCACCGAGGCCCCGCGGGCCCCTCGATCTACCCGGCGGGGGTTGGGGGTGTCCAAGCCCAGCTCCGGTTCCCTTGACGGAGCAGCGTGCAGGGCCGGGGAGCCCTGCCGTCGGAAGCGTTTACCCGCCCGTGCAACCCGACAGAGCCGGGCCCGCTTCCTACTGCCACGGGCGGGGTGAATTGTCGGCGTGCCCGGCTGGCAGCACCGCCGTTCGCTAGCCACCGAGGCCCCGCGGGCCCCTCGATCTACCCGGCGGGGGTTGGGGGTGTCCAAGCCCAGCTCCGGTTCCCTTGACGGAGCAGCGTGCAGGGCCGGGGAGCCCTGCCGTCGGAAGCGTTTACCCGCCCGTGCAACCCGACAGAGCCGGGCCCGCTTCCTACTGCCACGGGCGGGGTGAATTGTCGGCGTGCCCGGCTGGCAGCACCGCCGTTCGCTAGCCACCGAGGCCCCGCGGGCCCCTCGATCTACCCGGCGGGGGTTGGGGGTGTCCAAGCCCAGCTCCGGTTCCCTTGACGGAGCAGCGTGCAGGGCCGGGGAGCCCTGCCGTCGGAAGCGTTTACCCGCCCGTGCAACCCGACAGAGCCGGGCCCGCTTCCTACTGCCACGGGCGGGGTGAATTGTCGGCGTGCCCGGCTGGCAGCACCGCCGTTCGCTAGCCACCGAGGCCCCGCGGGCCCCTCGATCTACCCGGCGGGGGTTGGGGGTGTCCAAGCCCAGCTCCGGTTCCCTTGACGGAGCAGCGTGCAGGGCCGGGGAGCCCTGCCGTCGGAAGCGTTTACCCGCCCGTGCAACCCGACAGAGCCGGGCCCGCTTCCTACTGCCACGGGCGGGACGATTTGTCAGCGTGCAGAGCCGGGGAGCCCTGCCGTCGGAAGCGTTTACCCGCCCGTGCAACCCGACAGAGCCGGGCCCGCTTCCTACTGCCACGGGCGGGACGATTTGTCAGCGTGCAGGGCCGGGGAGCCCTGCCGTCGGAAGCGTTTACCCACCCGTGCAACCCGGCAGAGCCGGGCCCGCTTCCTACTGCCACGGGCGGGACGATTTGTCAGCGTGCAGAGCCGGGGAGCCCTGCCGTCGGAAGCGTTTACCCGCCCGTGCAACCCGACAGAGCCGGGCCCGCTTCCTACTGCCACGGGCGGGACGATTTGTCAGCGTGCAGGGCCGGGGAGCCCTGCCGTCGGAAGCGTTTACCCGCCCGTGCAACCCGACAGAGCCGGGCCCGCTTCCTACTGCCACGGGCGGGACGATTTGTCAGCGTGCAGAGCCGGGGAGCCCTGCCGTCGGAAGCGTTTACCCGCCCGTGCAACCCGACAGAGCCGGGCCCGCTTCCTACTGCCACGGGCGGGACGATTTGTCAGCGTGCAGAGCCGGGGAGCCCTGCCGTCGGAAGCGTTTACCCGCCCGTGCAACCCGACAGAGCCGGGCCCGCTTCCTACTGCCACGGGCGGGACGATTTGTCAGCGTGCAGGGCCGGGGAGCCCTGCCGTCGGAAGCGTTTACCCGCCCGTGCAGCCCGACAGAGCCGGGCCCGCTTCCTACTGCCACGGGCGGGACGATGCGTCGGCGTGCCCGGTTAGTAGCACCGCCGTTCATTAGCCACCGAGGCCCCACGGGCCCCTCGATCTACCCGGTGGGGTTGGGGGTCCAAGCCCAGCTCCGGTTCCCTTGACGGAGCAGGGCTCAGGGCCGGGGAGCCCTGCCGTCGGAAGCGTTTACCCGCCCGTGCAACCCGACAGAGCCGGGCCCGCTTCCTACTGCCACGGGCGGGACGATTTGTCAGCGTGCAGGGCCGGGGAGCCCTGCCGTCGGAAGCGTTTACCCGCCCGTGCAGCCCGACAGAGCCGGGCCCGCTTCCTACTGCCACGGGCGGGACGATTTGTCAGCGTGCAGGGCCGGGGAGCCCTGCCGTCGGAAGCGTTTACCCGCCCGTGCAGCCCGACAGAGCCGGGCCCGCTTCCTACTGCCACGGGCGGGACGATTTGTCAGCGTGCAGGGCCGAAACCCTGCCGTACGGAGCGACCCCGGACCGGTGGACCCGACTGCCCGGCCCGCTCAATATCTCAGCTCACGTTCCCTTCTTCCGTCGCCGCCGCCCGTCAGGGGGTAGGTTGCCGGCTCCGGGAGGCCCACTAAATAGCTCGTCCCGCCACGGTGAGCCGGTTTCCCATTGCTTTACACTGTTTTGGAAACTTTTCATTTGGCCGACCCCAGATTTTTGTTCTCACCCCCCTATAGTAGCCCCAGCAGGTTGAGGACTGGTGGCACCCTCTTACCCCCCCCCATCCGCCGGACTCCGGGCCCAAAAAGGGTCTCTCGGTTCGGTCACCAACCCCCTCGTGGGTCTGGAGACCCACGAGCGCCTCAGCTCTGAACTCGACCGTTCTCGGAACGCAGCGGGCGCCGCCAAAAGCCTACCGTATCTCTTGAGGACTTTTTGCCTCCGAACTCGAGCCATTTTTCGCGAACTCGTAGAACTGGCCTATCTGTCCGGGTTCTGGGCCACTTTTTGGCCAAAGTCCGAGGACAGGAGGCCGACTTTCTCCGGGAGCGTGTTTTGCCGATTTCCTGCCGTCTGCCACGGCCTGATTTTTGTCCCGCCCGGTGGTCATTTTCACCGAGGATTTTTTTCCATGGAAAATTTTCTAAGTCCAAACTTTTTTCTAAGTCCAAAATTTTTTTTTATTTTCCCATCCTTTTCGGCCCAAGTCCAACCTTTTTTTTTTTTTTTTTGTTCTAGTATTTTTTATGTCCGGGTTCTGGGCCACTTTTGTCCGGGTTCTGGGCCAATTTCTCCGGGAGCGTGTTTTGCCGATTTCCTGCCGTCTGCCACGGCCTGAATTTCGTCCCGCCCGGTGGTTATTAAAGTCCGGGGATTTTTTCCATGACAAATTTTCTAAGTCCAAACTTTTTTCTAAGTCCAAAATTTTTTTTTATTTTCCCATCCTTTTCGGCCCAAGTCCAACCTTTTTTTTTTTTTTTTTGTTCTAGTATTTTTTATGTCCGGGTTCTGGGCCACTTTTGTCCGGGTTCTGGGCCACTTTCTCCGGGAGCGTGTTTTGCCGATTTCCTGCCGTCTGCCACGGCCTGAATTTCGTCCCGCCCGGTGGTTATAAAAGTCCGGGGATTTTTTTTCATGGAAAATTTTCTAAGTCCAAACTTTTTTCTAAGTCCAAAATTTTTTTTTATTTTCCCATCCTTTTCGGCCCAAGTCCAACCTTTTTTTTTTTTTTTTTGTTCTAGTATTTTTTATGTCCGGGTTCTGGGCCACTTTTGTCCGGGTTCTGGGCCAATTTCTCCGGGAGCGTGTTTTGCCGATTTCCTGCCGTCTGCCACGGCCTGAATTTCGTCCCGCCCGGTGGTTATTAAAGTCCGGGGATTTTTTCCATGACAAATTTTCTAAGTCCAAACTTTTTTCTAAGTCCAAAATTTTTTTTTATTTTCCCATCCTTTTCGGCCCAAGTCCAACCTTTTTTTTTTTTTTTTTGTTCTAGTATTTTTTATGTCCGGGTTCTGGGCCACTTTTGTCCGGGTTCTGGGCCACTTTCTCCGGGAGCGTGTTTTGCCGATTTCCTGCCGTCTGCCACGGCCTGAATTTCGTCCCGCCCGGTGGTTATAAAAGTCCGGGGATTTTTTTTCATGGAAAATTTTCTAAGTCCAAACTTTTTTCTAAGTCCAAAATTTTTTTTTATTTTCCCATCCTTTTCGGCCCAAGTCCAACCTTTTTTTTTTTTTTTTTGTTCTAGTATTTTTTATGTCCGGGTTCTGTGCCACTTTTGTCCGGGTTCTGGGCCACTTTCTCCGGGAGCGTGTTTTGCCGATTTCCAGCCGTCTGCCACGGCCTGAATTTCGTCCCGCCCGGTGGTTATTAAAGTCCGGGGAATCGGTGTATTTTACGCAAACTTCGGGAAGGTGCGTCGCCCGGCGGCATCAACCGGGAGGGCCCCCGATCACAGGGAACGCTGCTGGGTACGTCCTCTCTCGTGTGCGAAAGTTCTGACCGAATCGCACCAGGCACTCGGCCGGGGGAGGCGAATCGCGGACCCCCATCGCCAAGGGCCAGAAGACTCCCGACTCGGCGTTATTTTCGACATTCGGGCACATGCCTCACAGATGTATCAGCACCCACGGGGCCACCGATCGCAGGGGCCACTGCTGGGTATGTCGTCTGTGTTGTATTGACGTCGGTAGATGCGAGTCGCCGACCCCTTGCTCGTGGGGGACGGAGCGCTGTTGGCCCCCACCAGCCATCTCTCACCTAACGGTAATAATAATCGTCGTGCCACAAGGCTCGGCTCGGGTGTGGCAAAGGTGGTCACGTTTTTAAGATAGTCCCAATTATCTGGAGCAAAATTTCCACGCAGGAAGTTTAACCCTTAATAGGAATACAGAAACTGAGAAACGTAGCGGTTTTGCTTCTCAGATTGACGGACGTGGCACTTCAGCATCAAAGATCGGTGGGCTCCCGTCCCAGACATTTCTATCCTAATAATAATAATAATCATCGTGCAAAAAAGCATTTATAAGGATCGGCTCGGGTGTGGCGGTTATCTGACGGACGTGGCACTTCAGCATCAAGATCGGTGGACTCGCGTCTGCTGGCGGAGTCATTTGTTAAGTGTTTGGTCTTTTCCACCGTTCGGGCCAATGCAGCCACCGGTTGGTGGGGCTCGGGGCCGTGGAGTCGAGGGGAGATGCCGTGCGCGCGGCCGGGGTCGGTCGCCGTCCTCTTTACCCGACCAGCCTGCAGTCAGGCCGGGGCTGGGGACCGCTTCCTTCCCGACGGCCGCGGCACTTGAAACATCTCGGTCGCTCTCGTCTCCAGACCCGTCTTAGCCTCTAGGCCAGGGGAACCACCGGGTCCCGGTCCTCGCCGCCTCCCCTCTCTCCCCGCCTGCAGACGGGTCGGTCGTCGGGGGAGCGGTCATCGGGTCCGTTTCACCGGCGGCCCACGGTAGGCCCAAAAGGGGTCTGTTGGGGTTAGGGGGAAGTAAGGGTTAGTAATAACGCGTGCAGTTAGTAAGAACTCATGAAGGTGATTGATGATCGTCGGTGAACAGTCGGTCCATTCCGGCCAAACCCCTGGGCTTTCAAGAACGAGAGACTCGCCACGTCTACGGTGCGGGCAAATCCCGGTCCCCGCCGCCTCCCCTCTCTCACCGCCTGCAGACGGGTCGGTCTTCGGGGGAGCGGCCGTCGGGTCCGTTCACATGTGGGCCACCCAAAAAAAAATTAGGGTTAGGGGTTAGTACGGTTAGTAGGAACGTGTGCAGCTGAG
>NC_092659.1:19701169-19713669 GCF_032118995.1 Asterias amurensis | reverse complement strand
CGCGGCTGCCGGCCGTCGCTCTCGCACCGTGGTATACCCGGGCACCGCGAGTGTATCCGCGGACTCCGGCACGGCGATTTCTATCTGTACTCACGACCCTCAGGCGGACGAGGCCCGGGCCGCGGGGGGCCCGGGCCGCCATGTGCGTTCGAAAGGCCGATGATCACTGCGTTCTGCAATTCACACTGATTCACGCAGCTGGCTGCGTTCTTCATCGGCGCACGAGCCGAGTGATCCACCGCCAAGAATTGTCTAACTCTTGGAAATTCGCTTCTTGTTCGTTCGATCACCAATGAGTGGGTTTATCGTCCCGCGCCCCGTGGTCTCGGGCGCGGGGAAATATGGTCACAGTCCGCGGGACGGCGCGAGATGACTCGATCGCTCCGCCCCGCCCACGACGGGAGCAGCCGCCCGTTTGTGGGGGTGGGAGAGTACGGCGGGCCTCTATTACGCCGTGTCTTCCCTGCCCGCCCCCACTAGGTCGCATTTAAGGCCAGGCCCCGGCGTCCCAGGGCCCCCGGTGGATCCAACAGACCAGGCGCAGCCATCCAGAGCCCGCACCCCAAACCCCGCCGCGGACAGGGCAGGGGGAGCTCCGCGGTGCAACTTGTCCGGTCTCGGATGCCGGCACATGGGCCACTCCCGCGAAACACATCCGGAGACGTCACTGGGGGAGCCCCGCCAGACCGCACTTTCCACCCGATCCCTCCGCCCTCCTCCGTCAAACAAACGCAACATTTTTTTGCCAGATTTTTATATATATATATATTTGTTGTCGTTTTGTTATTTCCTTCGTTTCGGGATCGGCGTGGACATGTACATGGAGCGGCCGTGTCAGGCGGGGTCCCCGCGCTGTGGACCCGGCGCGGGTCCTTGTTTCGTTCCTCGTTAATGATCCTTCCGCAGGTTCACCTACGGAAACCTTGTTACGACTTTTACTTCCTCTAAATGATCAAGTTCGATCGTCTTCCGGGCGCACGAGCGAGGCGCCAGAGGCGCCCCGCCGCGGCCCGTCCGAGGATCTCACTAAACCATTCAATCGGTAGTAGCGACGGGCGGTGTGTACAAAGGGCAGGGACGTAATCAACGCGAGCTGATGACTCGCGCTTACTGGGAATTCCTCGTTTAAGGGAGACAATTGCAACTCCCTATCCCAAGCACGAAGGGGGTTCAGCGGATTGCCCAGGCCTTCCAGACAAGGACGATCACCCGCTGATCCCTTCAGTGTAGCGCGCGTGCGGCCCCGAACATCTAAGGGCATCACAGACCTGTTATTGCTCAATCTCGCGTGGCTGAACGCCACTTGTCCCTCTAAGAAGTCAGCGCCCGGCTCGGCGGCCGGCGCGACTATTTAGCAAGCCAGAGTCTCGTTCGTTATCGGAATTAACCAGACAAATCGCTCCACCAACTAAGAACGGCCATGCACCACCACCCACAGAATCAAGAAAGAGCTCTCAATCTGTCAATCCTCACTGTGTCCGGGCCGGGTGAGTTTCCCCGTGTTGAGTCAAATTAAGCCGCAGGCTCCACTCCTGGTGGTGCCCTTCCGTCAATTCCTTTAAGTTTCAGCTTTGCAACCATACTTCCCCCGGAACCCAAAGACTTTGGTTTCCCGCAGACTGCCCGCCGCGTCATTGGAGTAACGCCGGCGGATCGCCAGTCGGCATCGTTTATGGTTAGAACTAGGGCGGTATCTGATCGCCTTCGAACCTCTAACTTTCGTTCTTGATTAATGAAAACATTCTTGGCAAATGCTTTCGCAGTCGGTCGTCTTGCGGCGATCCAAGAATTTCACCTCTCACACCGCAATACGAATGCCCCCGTCAGTCCCTCTTAATCATTACCTCGAGTTCCGAAAACCAACGCAATAGAACCGAGGTCCTATTCCATTATTCCATGCTCTGCTGTCCAGGCTCACGGCCTGCTTTGAACACTCCAATTTTTTCAAAGTAAACGTTTCGGCCGCGCCCGGCACTCAGTCAAGAGAACCGGGCGGAGACCGAGAGGAAGGCCAGGCGGGCAGTGGCGCGCCTTGCGGCGGACCGCCAGCCTGCGCCCAAGATCCAACTACGAGCTTTTTAACTGCAGCAATTTTAATATACGCTATTGGAGCTGGAATTACCGCGGCTGCTGGCACCAGACTTGCCCTCCAATAGATCCTCGTTAAAGGATTTAAAGTGTACTCATTCCAATTACAGGGCCTCGAAAGAGTCCTGTATTGCTATTTTTCGTCACTACCTCCCCGTGTCGGGAGTGGGTAATTTGCGCGCCTGCTGCCTTCCTTGGATGTGGTAGCCGTTTCTCAAGCTCCCTCTCCGGAATCGAACCCTGATTCTCCGTTACCCGTTACGACCATGGTAGGCGCATAACGTACCATCGAAAGTTGATAGGGCAGACATTCGAAGGATCCGTCGCCGGTGCAGAGACCGTGCGATCGGCCAGGTTATCCAGAGTTCACCAACGGAGCCGGGCGGACCCGGGTTGGTCTTGTTCCTAATAAGAGCACGCCTCCCGTAAGGTCGGCGCTTGATTGCATGTATTAGCTCTAGAATTACCACAGTTATCCATGTAAGGGGATGCGCTCCAAGGAACCATAACTGATTTAATGAGCCATCCGCAGTTTCGCTTTTGAAAGCTTGTACTTGGACATGCATGGCTTAATCTTTGAGACAAGCATATGACTACTGGCAGGATCAACCAGGTAGCACCTCGTGCTGCGGCCGGCGAGCGGGGCTCGCTCGGACCGAGCGGATTCTGCCGGGCTCGGGGCGCTCGAGCCGGCGATCCGTTTCACCAAATGTTTCGGTTCGGTTCCCGGGGGGAGCAGAAGTGCGGGCCCAGGCGCGAGTCTACGGTGCTCGTACCAGCCCAAGCACAATCCGGTCCCGTTTACCCTGCGGGCCAAGGCGCGAGTCTACGGTGCTCGTACCAGCCCAAGCATGGTCCGGTCCCCTTGCCACGCACACACACACACACACGTTTCGGGTCCCGGGAGCAGAAGCGCGTGGCCAAGGCGCGAGTCTACGGTGCTCGTACCAGCCTGCGGGTCAGCTCCCGTCGCCCCTTCTCTCTAGTTCTCTCGTTCGAATCGCCAGGGGGATAGAAATCAGATTCGCCGGGGCGTGTGTCGTCCGCCGCCGTCCCCCATCAATCGCCCGGGAATGGGTGGGCCGTGGAGGCCCGCCCGGCCGGTGTGGTTGCCCGGGTTCGGGAAAGTGCTCAACCTACGCTTCGGCAACTGGGATGCCAGGGGGGTCCCGCTAGCGCTTGGCGTAACGGGCCGGGGCCGTTTTCCCCGGTCCGGTCGGCCTCTCGCGCCCATGCGGGCTTCACTGAATGCCATTGGGTCCGGGATCCGCCCCGGGGTGCGAGACGGCACCGTCCACTCCCGCTTAGGGAACGAGACGGCACGGTCCACACCCCGCGCACTGCGACGGACCAGTCCGGTAGTGCCGACACGGTCCCCCGCTAGGGGAGACCGTCTTCGGCACGCATAAATTCGACGGCGCCTTCCGTGCTACACCACGACAACAAGGTCGGCGGACCCGTGCCGGGGTTTGCCACACCCCGGCTGTCCTACCCTACCCTCGGTCTCTCTCCCTACCTCTCTCCCTCGGTATGATCCTGCCGCGAGGGGTTGCCCAAGCCCCTCGCCTATCGCAGGCCCTGGCTGGCCAGGCACTGCCGTCGGAAGCGTTTACCCGCCCGTGCAACCCGACAGAGCCGGGCCCGCTTCCTACTGCCACGGGCGGGGTGAATTGTCGGCGTGCCCGGCTGGCAGCACCGCCGTTCATTAGCCACCGAGGCCCCGCGGGCCCCTCGATCTACCCGGCGGGGGTTGGGGGTGTCCAAGCCCAGCTCCGGTTCCCTTGACGGAGCAGCGTGCAGGGCCGGGGAGCCCTGCCGTCGGAAGCGTTTACCCGCCCGTGCAACCCGACAGAGCCGGGCCCGCTTCCTACTGCCACGGGCGGGGTGAATTGTCGGCGTGCCCGGCTGGCAGCACCGCCGTTCGCTAGCCACCGAGGCCCCGCGGGCCCCTCGATCTACCCGGCGGGGGTTGGGGGTGTCCAAGCCCAGCTCCGGTTCCCTTGACGGAGCAGCGTGCAGGGCCGGGGAGCCCTGCCGTCGGAAGCGTTTACCCGCCCGTGCAACCCGACAGAGCCGGGCCCGCTTCCTACTGCCACGGGCGGGGTGAATTGTCGGCGTGCCCGGCTGGCAGCACCGCCGTTCGCTAGCCACCGAGGCCCCGCGGGCCCCTCGATCTACCCGGCGGGGGTTGGGGGTGTCCAAGCCCAGCTCCGGTTCCCTTGACGGAGCAGCGTGCAGGGCCGGGGAGCCCTGCCGTCGGAAGCGTTTACCCGCCCGTGCAACCCGACAGAGCCGGGCCCGCTTCCTACTGCCACGGGCGGGGTGAATTGTCGGCGTGCCCGGCTGGCAGCACCGCCGTTCGCTAGCCACCGAGGCCCCGCGGGCCCCTCGATCTACCCGGCGGGGGTTGGGGGTGTCCAAGCCCAGCTCCGGTTCCCTTGACGGAGCAGCGTGCAGGGCCGGGGAGCCCTGCCGTCGGAAGCGTTTACCCGCCCGTGCAACCCGACAGAGCCGGGCCCGCTTCCTACTGCCACGGGCGGGGTGAATTGTCGGCGTGCCCGGCTGGCAGCACCGCCGTTCGCTAGCCACCGAGGCCCCGCGGGCCCCTCGATCTACCCGGCGGGGGTTGGGGGTGTCCAAGCCCAGCTCCGGTTCCCTTGACGGAGCAGCGTGCAGGGCCGGGGAGCCCTGCCGTCGGAAGCGTTTACCCGCCCGTGCAACCCGACAGAGCCGGGCCCGCTTCCTACTGCCACGGGCGGGACGATTTGTCAGCGTGCAGAGCCGGGGAGCCCTGCCGTCGGAAGCGTTTACCCGCCCGTGCAACCCGACAGAGCCGGGCCCGCTTCCTACTGCCACGGGCGGGACGATTTGTCAGCGTGCAGGGCCGGGGAGCCCTGCCGTCGGAAGCGTTTACCCACCCGTGCAACCCGGCAGAGCCGGGCCCGCTTCCTACTGCCACGGGCGGGACGATTTGTCAGCGTGCAGAGCCGGGGAGCCCTGCCGTCGGAAGCGTTTACCCGCCCGTGCAACCCGACAGAGCCGGGCCCGCTTCCTACTGCCACGGGCGGGACGATTTGTCAGCGTGCAGGGCCGGGGAGCCCTGCCGTCGGAAGCGTTTACCCGCCCGTGCAACCCGACAGAGCCGGGCCCGCTTCCTACTGCCACGGGCGGGACGATTTGTCAGCGTGCAGAGCCGGGGAGCCCTGCCGTCGGAAGCGTTTACCCGCCCGTGCAACCCGACAGAGCCGGGCCCGCTTCCTACTGCCACGGGCGGGACGATTTGTCAGCGTGCAGAGCCGGGGAGCCCTGCCGTCGGAAGCGTTTACCCGCCCGTGCAACCCGACAGAGCCGGGCCCGCTTCCTACTGCCACGGGCGGGACGATTTGTCAGCGTGCAGGGCCGGGGAGCCCTGCCGTCGGAAGCGTTTACCCGCCCGTGCAACCCGACAGAGCCGGGCCCGCTTCCTACTGCCACGGGCGGGACGATTTGTCAGCGTGCAGAGCCGGGGAGCCCTGCCGTCGGAAGCGTTTACCCGCCCGTGCAACCCGACAGAGCCGGGCCCGCTTCCTACTGCCACGGGCGGGACGATTTGTCAGCGTGCAGAGCCGGGGAGCCCTGCCGTCGGAAGCGTTTACCCGCCCGTGCAACCCGACAGAGCCGGGCCCGCTTCCTACTGCCACGGGCGGGACGATTTGTCAGCGTGCAGGGCCGGGGAGCCCTGCCGTCGGAAGCGTTTACCCGCCCGTGCAACCCGACAGAGCCGGGCCCGCTTCCTACTGCCACGGGCGGGACGATTTGTCAGCGTGCAGAGCCGGGGAGCCCTGCCGTCGGAAGCGTTTACCCGCCCGTGCAACCCGACAGAGCCGGGCCCGCTTCCTACTGCCACGGGCGGGACGATTTATCAGCGTGCAGAGCCGGGGAGCCCTGCCGTCGGAAGCGTTTACCCGCCCGTGCAACCCGACAGAGCCGGGCCCGCTTCCTACTGCCACGGGCGGGACGATTTGTCAGCGTGCAGAGCCGGGGAGCCCTGCCGTCGGAAGCGTTTACCCGCCCGTGCAACCCGACAGAGCCGGGCCCGCTTCCTACTGCCACGGGCGGGACGATTTGTCAGCGTGCAGGGCCGGGGAGCCCTGCCGTCGGAGCGACCCTGGACCGGTGGACCCGACTGCCCGGCCCGCTCGATATCTCAGCTCACGTTCCCTTCTTCCGTCGCCGCCGCCCGTCAGGGGGTGGGTTGCCGGCTCCAGGAGCCCCACTAAATCGCTCGTCCCGCCACGGTGAGCCGATTTCCCATTGCTTTACACTGTTTTGGCAACTTTTCATTTGGCCGACCCCAGATTTTTGTTCTCACCCCCCTATAGTAGC
This sequence comes from Asterias amurensis, assembly GCF_032118995.1. NCBI lineage: Eukaryota > Metazoa > Echinodermata > Asteroidea > Forcipulatida > Asteriidae > Asterias > Asterias amurensis. The sequence continues at coordinate 19,707,216 of NC_092659.1, read as the reverse complement.
CCCAGCAGGTTGAGGACTGGTGGCACCCTCTTACCCCTCCCCATCCGCCGGACTCTGGGCCCAAAAAGGGTCTCTCGGTTTGGTCACCAACCCCCTCGTGGGTCTCCAGACCCACGAGACGCCTCAGCTCTGAACTCGACCGTTCTCGGAACGCAGCGGGCGCCGCTGTCAGCCTACCGTATCTCTTGAGGACTTTTTGCCTCCGAACTCGAGCCATTTTTCGCGAACTCGTAGAACTGGCCTATCTGTCCGTGTTATGGGCCACTTTTTGGCCAAAGTCCGAGGACAGAAGGCCGACTTTCTCCGGGAGCGTGTTTTGCCGATTTCCTGCCGTCTGCCACGGCCTGATTTTCGTCCCGCCCGGTGGTCACTTTCACCGAGAAAGGCCAACTTGTACAAACCAAGCTCCGGTTCCCTTAACGGAGCAGCGTGCCTGGCTGGCAGGCACTGCCGTCGGAAGCGTTAACCCGCCCGTGCAACCCGACAGAGCCGGGCCCGCTTCCTACTGCCACGGGCGGGACGATTTGTCGGCGTGCCCGGTTGGTAGCACCGCCGTTCATTAGCCACCGAGGCCCCACGGGCCCCTCGATCTACCCGGTGGGGTTGGGGGTCCAAGCCCAGCTCCGGTTCCCTTGACGGAGCAGCGTGCAGGACCGGGGAGCCCTGCCGTCGGAAGCGTTTACCCGCCCGTGCAACCCGACAGAGCCGGGCCCGCTTCCTACTGCCACGGGCGGGACGATTTGCCAGCGTGCAGGACCGGGGAGCCCTGCCGTCGGAAGCGTTTACCCGCCCGTGCAGCCCGACAGAGCCGGGCCCGCTTCCTACTGCCACGGGCGGGACGATTTGTCAGCGTGCAGGGCCGGGGAGCCCTGCCGTCGGAAGCGTTTACCCGCCCGTGCAGCCCGACAGAGCCGGGCCCGCTTCCTACTGCCACGGGCGGGACGATGTTTCAGCGTGCAGGGCCGGGGAGCCCTGCCGTCGGAAGCGTTTACCCGCCCGTGCAGCCCGACAGAGCCGGGCCCGCTTCCTACTGCCACGGGCGGGACGATTTGTCAGCGTGCAGAGCCGGGGAGCCCTGCCGTCGGAAGCGTTTACCCGCCCGTGCAACCCGACAGAGCCGGGCCCGCTTCCTACTGCCACGGGCGGGACGATTTGCCAGCGTGCAGGGCCGGGGAGCCCTGCCGTACGGAGCGACCCTGGACCGGTGGGCCCGACTGCCCGGCCCGCTCGATATCTCAGCTCACGTTCCCTTCTTCCGTCGCCGCCGCCCGTCAGGGGGTGGGTTGCCGGCTCCAGGAGCCCCACTAAATCGCTCGTCCCGCCACGGTGAGCCGATTTCCCATTGCTTTACACTGTTTTGGCAACTTTTCATTTGGCCGACCCCAGATTTTTGTTCTCACCCCCCTATAGTAGCCCCAGCAGGTTGAGGACTGGTGGCACCCTCTTACCCCTCCCCATCCGCCGGACTCTGGGCCCAAAAAGGGTCTCTCGGTTTGGTCACCAACCCCCTCGTGGGTCTCCAGACCCACGAGACGCCTCAGCTCTGAACTCGACCGTTCTCGGAACGCAGCGGGCGCCGCTGTCAGCCTACCGTATCTCTTGAGGACTTTTTGCCTCCGAACTCGAGCCATTTTTCGCGAACTCGTAGAACTGGCCTATCTGTCCGTGTTATGGGCCACTTTTTGGCCAAAGTCCGAGGACAGGAGGCCGACTTTCTCCGGGAGCGTGTTTTGCCGATTTCCTGCCGTCTGCCACGGCCTGATTTTCGTCCCGCCCGGTGGTCATTTTCACCGAGGATTTTTTTCCATGGAAAATTTTCTAAGTCCAAACTTTTTTCTAAGTCCAAACTTTTTTTTTATTTTCCCATCCTTTTCGGCCCAAGTCCAACCTTTTTTTTTTTTTTTTGTTCCAGTATTTTTTTATGTCGGGGAGCCCTGCCGTCGGAAGCGTTTACCCGCCCGTGCAGCCCGACAGTGCCGGGCCCGCTTCCTACTGCCACGGGCGGGACGATTTGTCAGCATGCAGGGCCGGGGAGCCCTGCCGTCGGAAGCGTTTACCCGCCCGTGCAGCCCGACAGAGCCGGGCCCGCTTCCTACTGCCACGGGCGGGACGATTTGTCAGCGTGCAGAGCCGGGGAGCCCTGCCGTCGGTAGCGTTTACCCGCCCGTGCAGCCCGACAGAGCCGGGCCCGCTTCCTACTGCCACGGGCGGGACGATGTGTCGGCGTGCCCGGTTGGTAGCACCGCCGTTCATTAGCCACCGAGGCCCCACGGGCCCCTCGATCTACCCGGTGGGGTTGGGGGTCCAAGCCCAGCTCCGGTTCCCTTGACGGAGCAGGGCTCAGGGCCGGGGAGCCCTGCCGTCGGAAGCGTTTACCCGCCCGTGCAACCCGACAGAGCCGGGCCCGCTTCCTACTGCCACGGGCGGGACGATGTGTCGGCGTGCCCGGTTGGTAGCACCGCCGTTCATTAGCCACCGAGGCCCCACGGGCCCCTCGATCTACCCCGGTGGGGTTGGGGGTCCAAGCCCAGCTCCGGTTCCCTTGACGGAGCAGGGCTCAGGGCCGGGGAGCCCTGCCGTCGGAAGCGTTTACCCGCCCGTGCAACCCGACAGAGCCGGGCCCGCTTCCTACTGCCACGGGCGGGACGATTTGTCAGCGTGCAGGGCCGGGGAGCCCTGCCGTCGGAAGCGTTTACCCGCCCGTGCAGCCCGACAGAGCCGGGCCCGCTTCCTACTGCCACGGGCGGGACGATGCGTCGGCGTGCCCGGTTGGTAGCACCGCCGTTCATTAGCCACCGAGGCCCCACGGGCCCCTCGATCTACCCGGTGGGGTTGGGGGTCCAAGCCCAGCTCCGGTTCCCTTGACGGAGCAGGGCTCAGGGCCGGGGAGCCCTGCCGTCGGAAGCGTTTACCCGCCCGTGCAACCCGACAGAGCCGGGCCCGCTTCCTACTGCCACGGGCGGGACGATTTGTCAGCGTGCAGGGCCGGGGAGCCCTGCCGTCGGAAGCGTTTACCCGCCCGTGCAGCCCGACAGAGCCGGGCCCGCTTCCTACTGCCACGGGCGGGACGATTTGTCAGCGTGCAGGGCCGGGGAGCCCTGCCGTCGGAAGCGTTTACCCGCCCGTGCAGCCCGACAGAGCCGGGCCCGCTTCCTACTGCCACGGGCGGGACGATTTGTCAGCGTGCAGGGCCGAAACCCTGCCGTACGGAGCGACCCCGGACCGGTGGACCCGACTGCCCGGCCCGCTCAATATCTCAGCTCACGTTCCCTTCTTCCGTCGCCGCCGCCCGTCAGGGGGTAGGTTGCCGGCTCCGGGAGGCCCACTAAATAGCTCGTCTCGCCACGGTGAGCCGGTTTCCCATTGCTTTACACTGTTTTGGAAACTTTTCATTTGGCCGACCCCAGATTTTTGTTCTCACCCCCCTATAGTAGCCCCAGCAGGTTGAGGACTGGTGGCACCCTCTTACCCCCCCCCATCCGCCGGACTCCGGGCCCAAAAAGGGTCTCTCGGTTCGGTCACCAACCCCCTCGTGGGTCTGGAGACCCACGAGCGCCTCAGCTCTGAACTCGACCGTTCTCGGAACGCAGCGGGCGCCGCCAAAAGCCTACCGTATCTCTTGAGGACTTTTTGCCTCCGAACTCGAGCCATTTTTCGCGAACTCGTAGAACTGGCCTATCTGTCCGGGTTCTGGGCCACTTTTTGGCCAAAGTCCGAGGACAGGAGGCCGACTTTCTCCGGGAGCGTGTTTTGCCGATTTCCTGCCGTCTGCCACGGCCTGATTTTTGTCCCGCCCGGTGGTCATTTTCACCGAGGATTTTTTTCCATGGAAAATTTTCTAAGTCCAAACTTTTTTCTAAGTCCAAAATTTTTTTTTATTTTCCCATCCTTTTCGGCCCAAGTCCAACCTTTTTTTTTTTTTTTTTGTTCTAGTATTTTTTATGTCCGGGTTCTGGGCCACTTTTGTCCGGGTTCTGGGCCAATTTCTCCGGGAGCGTGTTTTGCCGATTTCCTGCCGTCTGCCACGGCCTGAATTTCGTCCCGCCCGGTGGTTATTAAAGTCCGGGGATTTTTTCCATGACAAATTTTCTAAGTCCAAACTTTTTTCTAAGTCCAAAATTTTTTTTTATTTTCCCATCCTTTTCGGCCCAAGTCCAACCTTTTTTTTTTTTTTTTTGTTCTAGTATTTTTTATGTCCGGGTTCTGGGCCACTTTTGTCCGGGTTCTGGGCCACTTTCTCCGGGAGCGTGTTTTGCCGATTTCCTGCCGTCTGCCACGGCCTGAATTTCGTCCCGCCCGGTGGTTATAAAAGTCCGGGGATTTTTTTTCATGGAAAATTTTCTAAGTCCAAACTTTTTTCTAAGTCCAAAATTTTTTTTTATTTTCCCATCCTTTTCGGCCCAAGTCCAACCTTTTTTTTTTTTTTTTTGTTCTAGTATTTTTTATGTCCGGGTTCTGTGCCACTTTTGTCCGGGTTCTGGGCCACTTTCTCCGGGAGCGTGTTTTGCCGATTTCCAGCCGTCTGCCACGGCCTGAATTTCGTCCCGCCCGGTGGTTATTAAAGTCCGGGGAATCGGTGTATTTTACGCAAACTTCGGGAAGGTGCGTCGCCCGGCGGCATCAACCGGGAGGGCCCCCGATCACAGGGAACGCTGCTGGGTACGTCCTCTCTCGTGTGCGAAAGTTCTGACCGAATCGCACCAGGCACTCGGCCGGGGGAGGCGAATCGCGGACCCCCATCGCCAAGGGCCAGAAGACTCCCGACTCGGCGTTATTTTCGACATTCGGGCACATGCCTCACAGATGTATCAGCACCCACGGGGCCACCGATCGCAGGGGCCACTGCTGGGTATGTCGTCTGTGTTGTATTGACGTCGGTAGATGCGAGTCGCCGACCCCTTGCTCGTGGGGGACGGAGCGCTGTTGGCCCCCACCAGCCATCTCTCACCTAACGGTAATAATAATCGTCGTGCCACAAGGCTCGGCTCGGGTGTGGCAAAGGTGGTCACGTTTTTAAGATAGTCCCAATTATCTGGAGCAAAATTTCCACGCAGGAAGTTTAACCCTTAATAGGAATACAGAAACTGAGAAACGTAGCGGTTTTGCTTCTCAGATTGACGGACGTGGCACTTCAGCATCAAAGATCGGTGGGCTCCCGTCCCAGACATTTCTATCCTAATAATAATAATAATCATCGTGCAAAAAAGCATTTATAAGGATCGGCTCGGGTGTGGCGGTTATCTGACGGACGTGGCACTTCAGCATCAAGATCGGTGGACTCGCGTCTGCTGGCGGAGTCATTTGTTAAGTGTTTGGTCTTTTCCACCGTTCGGGCCAATGCAGCCACCGGTTGGTGGGGCTCGGGGCCGTGGAGTCGAGGGGAGATGCCGTGCGCGCGGCCGGGGTCGGTCGCCGTCCTCTTTACCCGACCAGCCTGCAGTCAGGCCGGGGCTGGGGACCGCTTCCTTCCCGACGGCCGCGGCACTTGAAACATCTCGGTCGCTCTCGTCTCCAGACCCGTCTTAGCCTCTAGGCCAGGGGAACCACCGGGTCCCGGTCCTCGCCGCCTCCCCTCTCTCCCCGCCTGCAGACGGGTCGGTCGTCGGGGGAGCGGTCATCGGGTCCGTTTCACCGGCGGCCCACGGTAGGCCCAAAAGGGGTCTGTTGGGGTTAGGGGGAAGTAAGGGTTAGTAATAACGCGTGCAGTTAGTAAGAACTCATGAAGGTGATTGATGATCGTCGGTGAACAGTCGGTCCATTCCGGCCAAACCCCTGGGCTTTCAAGAACGAGAGACTCGCCACGTCTACGGTGCGGGCAAATCCCGGTCCCCGCCGCCTCCCCTCTCTCACCGCCTGCAGACGGGTCGGTCTTCGGGGGAGCGGCCGTCGGGTCCGTTCACATGTGGGCCACCCAAAAAAAAATTAGGGTTAGGGGTTAGTACGGTTAGTAGGAACGTGTGCAGCTGAGGATGGGGGGTTAGTAAGAACTCATGAAGGTGATTGATGATCGTCGGTGAACAGTCGGTCCATTCCGGCCAAACCCCTGG
>NC_092659.1:19681169-19698669 GCF_032118995.1 Asterias amurensis | reverse complement strand
CTTTGGCTGCCCATTCGGTGTGTTCTTTGATCCTCCAACACTCCTTTGGTCTTGCCAACTCACGCAGGTCCTCAGCGTTTCGCAAATGTGCCACTCCTGCTTTCCCTATACGGGCAATGGTGGGGTCCTTGCTATCGATCGTCGACATAATGGCCTTGGCTCTTAAGGTAGGGATTACCTTCTCAAATCTGATCATACCCAGGCCGCCATCGCCGACGGCCGAGTAAATCAGTCCATTAGTCGTACATGGAGGGAGCTTCAACCAATCCTTCACTGCCCCCCGGATTGTACTATCAAGAGACCGCAAACTATTACCGCTTGCTTCCGTCATTGACAGTTGGTACTGCAATCTCGGGGTGACATGGTTACGGACCAAGTCAACTTTCTGGACTGGTTTGAGCGGAGCTTTTCCTATCCTCTCAATCCAAACATTTAACCTCTCCCCCAGATCTGCTGTTTTGACGCCTCGCCATGGTTCCTACGCGTAGTCCCAAGTATTTGGTCGTCTCATCAGGTGTGATCCAGGGGATTGGCAGGCCGCCAATGCTCCAAGAAGCCCCTTCATTGACCGTGAACGATTTCCCCCAGGGCTGAATGTGAAAAGCCGCGCACTTTCCCACATTCATGCGGAGCCCCGTTTTCTGGCAGAATTCGTCGGCAATGTTGAGTAATCGTTGTAGGTCCAGGCTTGACTTTCCAACTATCGCAATGTCATCTGCGAAAGCCAGGGCAGAGATAGAACATCTCTCCCCATCGATCTCGAAGGAGAACCCTTCTTCTTCTTCTAGGCGCCTCAATAGTGGGTCAATTGCTATGTTGAATAGCAATGGGGAGAGCGGGTCTCCCTGTTTGACCCCCTTCTTGAAGTATAGGGGACCGGTCTTGTTGTCTCCCACTTTGAATTCGGTAGAAACTTCCGTCATACAGCGATTTGATCAGACCGATGACATGCGAGTCTAACCCAGCCTTCTCTAGTTCGCTGTATATGTGACGGTGGTTTACCGTATCAAATGCCTTAGACAGATCGAGGAATGCCATTGATATAGGCATGTGGCGTTTCTTGGCAGTTTTAACCAGGGTGTCGATCAAAAACAAGTTTTGGGCGCATCCTGGAGCTGCCACGAATCCCCTTTGCCTTGGACTTAAACTGACTATCTTGGTTAGTCGAGCAGTCAAGATCTTAGTAAACAGTCTCATTATGACTGAGCCGATAGTGATTGGTCTCCAGTTTCCAATTTGGTCTAGTCCCTCTGCGCATTTCGGGAGCAAGACGGATCTTGCGCCTTTTATGCTCTCGGGGACTTTCCCACACAGCATCCATGCTGAAAGCATGTTTGACAGTGTCTCCATGTTCATCGACCTCAGGTCCTTGACGGTGATACCGTCTGGCCCCGGGGCGCTTGATGAGTCCATGGAATGGAGACTTTTCACTATTTCGAGAACTGTTACTGGTTCGGTGAGTACGGATGGTTCTTCAGCACCTCTGGAAATCTTAATGCCACTCCAGTCCTCGAGCCCTGCAATCTCTGGAGTTTCCTCCAGCTTTTCCCTGTAGAAGTCTTCGACTTCTTTCGGGTCGAGATTGCACTTCTCGCGGACTTTATTATCCAAGATTTCCGCTACAAGTATCTTCTTCTTGAACTTGTAGAGGCTCTGAACCCGTTTGTACTCACTTTTCTTTCCTGCTCGTTTGGGGTTGGGTCTGCCGGTGTTTGCTCCTTCTCGAACATCAACTTTCCGCTTGTTGTTTTTCGCCCTTCCGGATCGCGGTTTCTTAGAGCTCTTGGCGTTCAGTAGCCTTGTACTTTCCGCCTCGATCTCTTGCCAATTGGAGGGCTCGCTAGATCGAGCTTCCTTGGCAATGCATTTGCCCATTTGAGTCTCCGGGTTTAGACCTACGAATTCCAGGTATGCCTTTGTATTAAGTGCCGACGTCGGTGTCGGTACTTGTACTGCCACTCTCGATTTGGGCGGTATAGGCACCTGTTGGGTCGTCCGTTTCAGACCGCGACGCTTGTCACTGATCTGCTTGCAGGTCTTCCCCGGCAGAAACTCTGTTATGCATTTGTTGATGTGTTTTTCGCCCGCAAACTGCTTCTCCAATTCCCCGAGGCGATAGACTTCCTCCTCGGTCCAGACTTGAACCCTAGTCTGTGCCGACTTGGTTGTCGTTGCTCTTGCTTGCCTCTTTCTAGTTGCATCGGCGGCCCTTTTACACAGCCGTTCTTCATTTCTATGGCTTGGATGTTGGTGGCGCTCGTGCTGGCCCAATCCAATCTTAGATCTGAATGTTTGGCCGCAGATCGTACAAGGAAACGGGAGTGGGGTTGGGGTATGGGGTTTTCCTTGGCATTTACCTGCATGGCAGGCAAGTGCTTGGAAATTTTTGTATCTTCTTCCGCATTTCCTGCACTCCCCTAGAACCGTCACTTTTGGGTGACGTGACCTATAGTGGTCCACTAGACGTTTTCGGGCTGGGAAGAGTTCGTGGCATCGAGCACATGCTGTTTCTCGATAGGGAACAGTGTAACTTACCACTAATTCTAGCCCGCTTTCATCTACGGTCTCGACTATTGTCTCATCCTCCCTTGGTGGAGTTCCTATCTCCGTCTCCTCCTCCTCGCTACTGCTACTATTCAGTAGCTCACCTTGCGGACTGTTAACCTCCCTCGGGGTTTCCGCTTTCGGTGACTCCGTTAAGTCAATGATGTCGTCACCGCTTGGTGGTGACATCTGTTCTCTCCTCTCGTTACGGGGGGGTGTTACTTCCCCGGCTGATTGGTCGACAGTATCTGTCCCAATCGTTATAGCTGCCAGAGGCATTTCCCTGCCGGTATACCTCCTCGAGTTCCAGATGGTAAACGTCTCTATCATCTGAAATCGGCTGGCGCTATTGTCTTGATTTGTATGCACCACTGTGCTTAATGGTATTCCCCACGCACGGTCAATCACTCCCTGGGGCGGGGTGTGATGAGTACCACAAGGCAGAATTGGCTCCACGGCCGTCACCGTGGTTGCTTGTGTTCTGTCTTGGTTAGTCCTCCCCAATTTGGTACTCTTTGGTTGAGGACAGGGCCTTCTGTTGGTGCCGGGCGACGCCCTAGCCGGTATCCTTTTGCTTATAGTGACTTTCATATTTGGTTTGTTTGCGAAGTCGGGAGGGTTGTTGCGCAATTTATCCATACTAGCATTTGTTCCGGGAGATTAAGGTTGGAGGGGTAGTGCTCTCCAGTTCCTTTCTCTCCCGTTAAGCTCTCTCACCTCGTCAAGGTTGCTAGGTACGGTACCCTTCATTGAAGGGTGGATCCTCCGCGCATAGGATATCCTTTGGTGACCGACTATCTCTGAGCATATCCTCGCTTGTAGCTCAATGTTTTTACAAAGGAAAAAACATGAATGTCTCTCTGCTACCGGTATGCATCATTTACTATCGGAACCCCATTCTTCCGCTTGTCTATTGCGTATAGACAACCTTCCGTATTGGGTCGTCTCCGGGTCTAGCATCCCCAACCTTACGCATTCGTTCTCCCGACGTCGGCTTTTGTTTACCGAGATGCGTTGGCCTGACATCTCTGAAAAACCCAGTCCAGGGTTGTACCACCCCATTTTTCAGAGATTTTTAGGATGACATGACAGTTACTCAAAATGTATCCGAGAACGTTGTACTGAGGTCCAAAGGTTATTCACCCCCCCTTTTTTGTTCTCCATTTCGACCCTGTCTCCCTTTGACTCGACCTTTTTTGTTCTCTCTTAAGAGAGTCATAGTTACTCCCGCCGTTTACCCGCGCTTCGCTGAATTTCTTCACTTTGACATTCAGAGCACTGGGCAGAAATCACATTGCGTCAACGCCCCGGCTGCGGACGTCGCAATGCTCTGTTTTAATTAGACAGTCGGATTCCCCTGGTCCGTACCAGTTCTGAGCCGGCTGTTGGGTGCCGGCCGAAGCGACCGCACGAGGCGGCCGCGCAGCCAGGACTGTCCACGAGGCGGGCCCCACGCCGGTCCGGGCTCGCCCGGCGACGGAGGCTCAGGAGCCGGCGCACCGGCGGACGGGGGCCCCGGCCCGCCCGCGCCTCGAACGGAGGACACCGCGGGGCCGACCCATCCCCGTCCTGCGCCCGAAGGCGAGGAGGGTCAGGGAAGGCGCACCGCGGGCCCCGCCCGGGGACGCGAGACGGAGAGACCGCACCGCCCGGACCCGGCGCGCGCGACCGACCTTCGCCCGGCCGCCACCCGCTCGCCCGGCCCGCGCCGGGGCTCCGCAGCCCGCTTCCAGCCCCGGCCCGACCGACCCAGCCCTCAGAGCCAATCCTTCTCCCGAAGTTACGGATCCGGCTTGCCGACTTCCCTTACCTACATTGTTCTATCGACCAGAGGCTGTTCACCTTGGAGACCGGCTGCGGTTATCGGTACGACCCGAGGCGACGGTCCACGCACTCCCCCGCATTTTCAAGGGCCGGCCGGAGCTCGCCGGACGCCGCCGGAGACGCGGCGCTCTACGGGGCCGCAGCCCCTAGCTCCGGACAAGCCGATTCCAGGGATCCCGCCCCTTACCAAGAAAAGAAAACTCTTCCCGGGGCCCCGGCCGGCGTCTGCGGGCTCGCTCGCTTTACAGCTCGGACCGCCACGAAGACGGAGGGCTCCGCCTCCGGGTTCGGGAATATTGACCCGATTCCCTTTCGCCCGGGGAGCGAGGCCCCCGCTCGCATGGAGAGGGGCGCCCGCCTCCGCTCGGAGCGGAACTTCCCTGGGGCTTAGGATCGACTGACCCATGTACAACTGCTGTTCACATGGAACCCTTCTCCGCCACTCGGTCCTCGAGGATCTCACTCGAATATTTGCTACTACCACCAAGATCTGCGCCCGCGGCGGCTCCACGCGGCCTCACGGCCCGCGCTTCGACGCACACCGCGGCGGCCCTCCTACTCGTCGGGGCGTACCGCCCGGGAGGCGGTCCTCGCTCTCTGCCCCGACGGCCGGGTATGGGCGGCACGCTCAGCGCCATCCATTTTCAGGGCTAGTTGATTCGGCAGGTGAGTTGTTACACACTCCTTAGCGGATTCCGACTTCCATGGCCACCGTCCTGCTGTCTGTATCAACCAACGCCTTTTCTGGGCTCTGATGAGCGTCGGCCGCAATGCGGCGCCGTAACCCGGCGTTCGGTTCATCCCGCAGCGCCAGTCCTGCTTACCAAGAATGGCCCACTGGGCGCCCGTGCATTCTCTCTGAGTGCCCGGCCCCGAGCCGGCGGGTCGGGCCTCGCACCAATTTAAAGTTTGAGAATAGGTTGAGGTCGTTTCGGCCCCAAGGCCTCTAATCATTCGCTTTACCGGATGCAACTGCAACTACCGGGCGCCAGCTATCCTGAGGGAAACTTCGGAGGGAACCAGCTACTAGACGGTTCGATTAGTCTTTCGCCCCTATACCCAAGTCGGACGATCGATTTGCACGTCAGAATCGCTGCGGACCTCCACCAGAGTTTCCTCTGGCTTCGTCCTGCTCGGGCATAGTTCACCATCTTTCGGGTCCTAGCGTGCCCGCTCTTCCTCCGCCACAGCCGCGGGGGCTCGTGGCAGGGCGGCGGTGCGCCGGCCCCCTGGGGGCCGGATCCCGCCTCGGCCGGACCGCAGCCGGCCTTCACTCTCGTTGCGCCTCGGGGCCTCGACTGGCGGCCCTCCGACTTGCGGGCCCGATAGACTCCTTGGTCCGTGTTTCAAGACGGGTCGGCAAGGCTCACGACAATCGCCCGCGGACCCGGGGCGCCTTGTCAAGATCGTATCCGGGTTCCAGGAACGCACAAACGCCCCGCCGCCACCGAGAACGGTTGCGGCGGGGGGGGCTCGCCGGATTCCCGGGCGACCAGGGCCCCACAGAGGTCTCCGCCCGAAGGCTACAACCCCGGGGCAGGCGCGGCCCGTCGTCCATACCTCGGTCTGTCCCGCCGGCGCAAAGCGGCCGGGCTATAGGCTCTCCGGCCAGGCCCCCCGTCGGGGACCCGGCATGGTCGGAGGCACCCCACCCGGCCGGCCTCTGCCGGCGACCCAACCGGTCGCGGGCGCCGCGCCCGGGAGAAGTGCACGCGGCCGAGCGCCGACACCCCCGGGCCCCGCCGCCTCGAGTGCGTGCGGGGACCCGATGGGCACCGCGCCGGCCGCGCTGAATCTCCCGGGCCCGATCTGCGCGGCCCTCCCGTTTGCTTCTCAACGGCTTCACGTACTCTTGAACTCTCTCTTCAGAGTGCTTTTCAACTTTCCCTCACGGTACTTGTGCTCTATCGGTCTCGTGCAAGGTATTTAGCCTTGGATGGAGTTTACCACCCTTCTTTGGGCTGCGCTACAAAACAACCCGACTCCCGGAGGCCCTTGTCCGCGACCGGCTGGCGCCTGCCTGGGCCTGACACCCGCCCTGGGACGGAGCACGCCTCAATCAGAAGGACCTCGGCGCCGGCACGGCCGCGGGGGTGGACTTCCTTACGCCACAGTTCCCTCGAGCCCTCGGTGGGGCCCGGGGATTCGGCGATGGGCTCTTCCCGCTTCGCTCGCCGCTACTAGGGGAATCCTTGTTAGTTTCTTTTCCTCCGCTTAGTGATATGCTTAAATCCAGCGGGTCCTCTCGCCCGACCTGAGGTCGATTATCGGTTCGTGTTTTACTGTTATAGGAGGGGGGGTAGCCCGCGGCCTGCTTGGGAGGCCAAGAACGGGTCGCGCTCCTCACCCCCCCACGGACCCGTCAGCGCGGGCCCAGTGGAAGCTCTCCCTTTTCGGTCTCTCTCCCTCTCCGGTCTCCCGGGGCGGAGCCGGCGGCCACTGGCCGAGGCCCGGAGACTGCGCGCGCGGCGACCCGTCGGACCCCACCCTTACTCCTTAGTTGGCGGAGGACAGCCGGCGATCGTGGTGTGGAGTTGCTCCGGTCGCCCATACAGACAATGGGGGCAGACCGAGACCGACCACGCCACGGCGGGTTTCCTCCCTTTGCCAGGGTTGGGGTTCCTCGTTTACACTCCGGCGGGTCGCCCGCGCCTCCGAGCACAACGGACAGCGCCGAGCCGGTGCTGCCGCCAACGCTTCAAGGCGGGACGTGTTGGAGAGGGGGTTTCTGTGCCCCTTCGGGAGAGTTCTCGTGTGTATTCCACAAAGGCATTACCCGATCTGACGCCTGCAGCCATTAATCCTCGCGGGGAGAACAACCAACTGCTTCTCCTCGCGGCTGCCGGCCGTCGCTCTCGCACCGTGGTATACCCGGGCACCGCGAGTGTATCCGCGGACTCCGGCACGGCGATTTCTATCTGTACTCACGACCCTCAGGCGGACGAGGCCCGGGCCGCGGGGGGCCCGGGCCGCCATGTGCGTTCGAAAGGCCGATGATCACTGCGTTCTGCAATTCACACTGATTCACGCAGCTGGCTGCGTTCTTCATCGGCGCACGAGCCGAGTGATCCACCGCCAAGAATTGTCTAACTCTTGGAAATTCGCTTCTTGTTCGTTCGATCACCAATGAGTGGGTTTATCGTCCCGCGCCCCGTGGTCTCGGGCGCGGGGAAATATGGTCACAGTCCGCGGGACGGCGCGAGATGACTCGATCGCTCCGCCCCGCCCACGACGGGAGCAGCCGCCCGTTTGTGGGGGTGGGAGAGTACGGCGGGCCTCTATTACGCCGTGTCTTCCCTGCCCGCCCCCACTAGGTCGCATTTAAGGCCAGGCCCCGGCGTCCCAGGGCCCCCGGTGGATCCAACAGACCAGGCGCAGCCATCCAGAGCCCGCACCCCAAACCCCGCCGCGGACAGGGCAGGGGGAGCTCCGCGGTGCAACTTGTCCGGTCTCGGATGCCGGCACATGGGCCACTCCCGCGAAACACATCCGGAGACGTCACTGGGGGAGCCCCGCCAGACCGCACTTTCCACCCGATCCCTCCGCCCTCCTCCGTCAAACAAACGCAACATTTTTTTGCCAGATTTTTATATATATATATATTTGTTGTCGTTTTGTTATTTCCTTCGTTTCGGGATCGGCGTGGACATGTACATGGAGCGGCCGTGTCAGGCGGGGTCCCCGCGCTGTGGACCCGGCGCGGGTCCTTGTTTCGTTCCTCGTTAATGATCCTTCCGCAGGTTCACCTACGGAAACCTTGTTACGACTTTTACTTCCTCTAAATGATCAAGTTCGATCGTCTTCCGGGCGCACGAGCGAGGCGCCAGAGGCGCCCCGCCGCGGCCCGTCCGAGGATCTCACTAAACCATTCAATCGGTAGTAGCGACGGGCGGTGTGTACAAAGGGCAGGGACGTAATCAACGCGAGCTGATGACTCGCGCTTACTGGGAATTCCTCGTTTAAGGGAGACAATTGCAACTCCCTATCCCAAGCACGAAGGGGGTTCAGCGGATTGCCCAGGCCTTCCAGACAAGGACGATCACCCGCTGATCCCTTCAGTGTAGCGCGCGTGCGGCCCCGAACATCTAAGGGCATCACAGACCTGTTATTGCTCAATCTCGCGTGGCTGAACGCCACTTGTCCCTCTAAGAAGTCAGCGCCCGGCTCGGCGGCCGGCGCGACTATTTAGCAAGCCAGAGTCTCGTTCGTTATCGGAATTAACCAGACAAATCGCTCCACCAACTAAGAACGGCCATGCACCACCACCCACAGAATCAAGAAAGAGCTCTCAATCTGTCAATCCTCACTGTGTCCGGGCCGGGTGAGTTTCCCCGTGTTGAGTCAAATTAAGCCGCAGGCTCCACTCCTGGTGGTGCCCTTCCGTCAATTCCTTTAAGTTTCAGCTTTGCAACCATACTTCCCCCGGAACCCAAAGACTTTGGTTTCCCGCAGACTGCCCGCCGCGTCATTGGAGTAACGCCGGCGGATCGCCAGTCGGCATCGTTTATGGTTAGAACTAGGGCGGTATCTGATCGCCTTCGAACCTCTAACTTTCGTTCTTGATTAATGAAAACATTCTTGGCAAATGCTTTCGCAGTCGGTCGTCTTGCGGCGATCCAAGAATTTCACCTCTCACACCGCAATACGAATGCCCCCGTCAGTCCCTCTTAATCATTACCTCGAGTTCCGAAAACCAACGCAATAGAACCGAGGTCCTATTCCATTATTCCATGCTCTGCTGTCCAGGCTCACGGCCTGCTTTGAACACTCCAATTTTTTCAAAGTAAACGTTTCGGCCGCGCCCGGCACTCAGTCAAGAGAACCGGGCGGAGACCGAGAGGAAGGCCAGGCGGGCAGTGGCGCGCCTTGCGGCGGACCGCCAGCCTGCGCCCAAGATCCAACTACGAGCTTTTTAACTGCAGCAATTTTAATATACGCTATTGGAGCTGGAATTACCGCGGCTGCTGGCACCAGACTTGCCCTCCAATAGATCCTCGTTAAAGGATTTAAAGTGTACTCATTCCAATTACAGGGCCTCGAAAGAGTCCTGTATTGCTATTTTTCGTCACTACCTCCCCGTGTCGGGAGTGGGTAATTTGCGCGCCTGCTGCCTTCCTTGGATGTGGTAGCCGTTTCTCAAGCTCCCTCTCCGGAATCGAACCCTGATTCTCCGTTACCCGTTACGACCATGGTAGGCGCATAACGTACCATCGAAAGTTGATAGGGCAGACATTCGAAGGATCCGTCGCCGGTGCAGAGACCGTGCGATCGGCCAGGTTATCCAGAGTTCACCAACGGAGCCGGGCGGACCCGGGTTGGTCTTGTTCCTAATAAGAGCACGCCTCCCGTAAGGTCGGCGCTTGATTGCATGTATTAGCTCTAGAATTACCACAGTTATCCATGTAAGGGGATGCGCTCCAAGGAACCATAACTGATTTAATGAGCCATCCGCAGTTTCGCTTTTGAAAGCTTGTACTTGGACATGCATGGCTTAATCTTTGAGACAAGCATATGACTACTGGCAGGATCAACCAGGTAGCACCTCGTGCTGCGGCCGGCGAGCGGGGCTCGCTCGGACCGAGCGGATTCTGCCGGGCTCGGGGCGCTCGAGCCGGCGATCCGTTTCACCAAATGTTTCGGTTCGGTTCCCGGGGGGAGCAGAAGTGCGGGCCCAGGCGCGAGTCTACGGTGCTCGTACCAGCCCAAGCACAATCCGGTCCCGTTTACCCTGCGGGCCAAGGCGCGAGTCTACGGTGCTCGTACCAGCCCAAGCATGGTCCGGTCCCCTTGCCACGCACACACACACACACACGTTTCGGGTCCCGGGAGCAGAAGCGCGTGGCCAAGGCGCGAGTCTACGGTGCTCGTACCAGCCTGCGGGTCAGCTCCCGTCGCCCCTTCTCTCTAGTTCTCTCGTTCGAATCGCCAGGGGGATAGAAATCAGATTCGCCGGGGCGTGTGTCGTCCGCCGCCGTCCCCCATCAATCGCCCGGGAATGGGTGGGCCGTGGAGGCCCGCCCGGCCGGTGTGGTTGCCCGGGTTCGGGAAAGTGCTCAACCTACGCTTCGGCAACTGGGATGCCAGGGGGGTCCCGCTAGCGCTTGGCGTAACGGGCCGGGGCCGTTTTCCCCGGTCCGGTCGGCCTCTCGCGCCCATGCGGGCTTCACTGAATGCCATTGGGTCCGGGATCCGCCCCGGGGTGCGAGACGGCACCGTCCACTCCCGCTTAGGGAACGAGACGGCACGGTCCACACCCCGCGCACTGCGACGGACCAGTCCGGTAGTGCCGACACGGTCCCCCGCTAGGGGAGAGCATAAATTCGACGGCGCCTTCCGTGCTACACCACGACAACAAGGTCGGCGGACCCGTGCCGGGGTTTGCCACACCCCGGCTGTCCTACCCTACCCTCGGTCTCTCTCCCTACCTCTCTCCCTCGGTATGATCCTGCCGCGAGGGGTTGCCCAAGCCCCTCGCCTATCGCAGGCCCTGGCTGGCCAGGCACTGCCGTCGGAAGCGTTTACCCGCCCGTGCAACCCGACAGAGCCGGGCCCGCTTCCTACTGCCACGGGCGGGGTGAATTGTCGGCGTGCCCGGCTGGCAGCACCGCCGTTCATTAGCCACCGAGGCCCCGCGGGCCCCTCGATCTACCCGGCGGGGGTTGGGGGTGTCCAAGCCCAGCTCCGGTTCCCTTGACGGAGCAGCGTGCAGGGCCGGGGAGCCCTGCCGTCGGAAGCGTTTACCCGCCCGTGCAACCCGACAGAGCCGGGCCCGCTTCCTACTGCCACGGGCGGGGTGAATTGTCGGCGTGCCCGGCTGGCAGCACCGCCGTTCGCTAGCCACCGAGGCCCCGCGGGCCCCTCGATCTACCCGGCGGGGGTTGGGGGTGTCCAAGCCCAGCTCCGGTTCCCTTGACGGAGCAGCGTGCAGGGCCGGGGAGCCCTGCCGTCGGAAGCGTTTACCCGCCCGTGCAACCCGACAGAGCCGGGCCCGCTTCCTACTGCCACGGGCGGGGTGAATTGTCGGCGTGCCCGGCTGGCAGCACCGCCGTTCGCTAGCCACCGAGGCCCCGCGGGCCCCTCGATCTACCCGGCGGGGGTTGGGGGTGTCCAAGCCCAGCTCCGGTTCCCTTGACGGAGCAGCGTGCAGGGCCGGGGAGCCCTGCCGTCGGAAGCGTTTACCCGCCCGTGCAACCCGACAGAGCCGGGCCCGCTTCCTACTGCCACGGGCGGGGTGAATTGTCGGCGTGCCCGGCTGGCAGCACCGCCGTTCGCTAGCCACCGAGGCCCCGCGGGCCCCTCGATCTACCCGGCGGGGGTTGGGGGTGTCCAAGCCCAGCTCCGGTTCCCTTGACGGAGCAGCGTGCAGGGCCGGGGAGCCCTGCCGTCGGAAGCGTTTACCCGCCCGTGCAACCCGACAGAGCCGGGCCCGCTTCCTACTGCCACGGGCGGGGTGAATTGTCGGCGTGCCCGGCTGGCAGCACCGCCGTTCGCTAGCCACCGAGGCCCCGCGGGCCCCTCGATCTACCCGGCGGGGGTTGGGGGTGTCCAAGCCCAGCTCCGGTTCCCTTGACGGAGCAGCGTGCAGGGCCGGGGAGCCCTGCCGTCGGAAGCGTTTACCCGCCCGTGCAACCCGACAGAGCCGGGCCCGCTTCCTACTGCCACGGGCGGGACGATTTGTCAGCGTGCAGAGCCGGGGAGCCCTGCCGTCGGAAGCGTTTACCCGCCCGTGCAACCCGACAGAGCCGGGCCCGCTTCCTACTGCCACGGGCGGGACGATTTGTCAGCGTGCAGGGCCGGGGAGCCCTGCCGTCGGAAGCGTTTACCCACCCGTGCAACCCGGCAGAGCCGGGCCCGCTTCCTACTGCCACGGGCGGGACGATTTGTCAGCGTGCAGAGCCGGGGAGCCCTGCCGTCGGAAGCGTTTACCCGCCCGTGCAACCCGACAGAGCCGGGCCCGCTTCCTACTGCCACGGGCGGGACGATTTGTCAGCGTGCAGGGCCGGGGAGCCCTGCCGTCGGAAGCGTTTACCCGCCCGTGCAACCCGACAGAGCCGGGCCCGCTTCCTACTGCCACGGGCGGGACGATTTGTCAGCGTGCAGAGCCGGGGAGCCCTGCCGTCGGAAGCGTTTACCCGCCCGTGCAACCCGACAGAGCCGGGCCCGCTTCCTACTGCCACGGGCGGGACGATTTGTCAGCGTGCAGAGCCGGGGAGCCCTGCCGTCGGAAGCGTTTACCCGCCCGTGCAACCCGACAGAGCCGGGCCCGCTTCCTACTGCCACGGGCGGGACGATTTGTCAGCGTGCAGGGCCGGGGAGCCCTGCCGTCGGAAGCGTTTACCCGCCCGTGCAACCCGACAGAGCCGGGCCCGCTTCCTACTGCCACGGGCGGGACGATTTGTCAGCGTGCAGAGCCGGGGAGCCCTGCCGTCGGAAGCGTTTACCCGCCCGTGCAACCCGACAGAGCCGGGCCCGCTTCCTACTGCCACGGGCGGGACGATTTATCAGCGTGCAGAGCCGGGGAGCCCTGCCGTCGGAAGCGTTTACCCGCCCGTGCAACCCGACAGAGCCGGGCCCGCTTCCTACTGCCACGGGCGGGACGATTTGTCAGCGTGCAGAGCCGGGGAGCCCTGCCGTCGGAAGCGTTTACCCGCCCGTGCAACCCGACAGAGCCGGGCCCGCTTCCTACTGCCACGGGCGGGACGATTTGTCAGCGTGCAGGGCCGGGGAGCCCTGCCGTCGGAGCGACCCTGGACCGGTGGACCCGACTGCCCGGCCCGCTCGATATCTCAGCTCACGTTCCCTTCTTCCGTCGCCGCCGCCCGTCAGGGGGTGGGTTGCCGGCTCCAGGAGCCCCACTAAATCGCTCGTCCCGCCACGGTGAGCCGATTTCCCATTGCTTTACACTGTTTTGGCAACTTTTCATTTGGCCGACCCCAGATTTTTGTTCTCACCCCCCTATAGTAGCCCCAGCAGGTTGAGGACTGGTGGCACCCTCTTACCCCTCCCCATCCGCCGGACTCTGGGCCCAAAAAGGGTCTCTCGGTTTGGTCACCAACCCCCTCGTGGGTCTCCAGACCCACGAGACGCCTCAGCTCTGAACTCGACCGTTCTCGGAACGCAGCGGGCGCCGCTGTCAGCCTACCGTATCTCTTGAGGACTTTTTGCCTCCGAACTCGAGCCATTTTTCGCGAACTCGTAGAACTGGCCTATCTGTCCGTGTTATGGGCCACTTTTTGGCCAAAGTCCGAGGACAGAAGGCCGACTTTCTCCGGGAGCGTGTTTTGCCGATTTCCTGCCGTCTGCCACGGCCTGATTTTCGTCCCGCCCGGTGGTCACTTTCACCGAGAAAGGCCAACTTGTACAAACCAAGCTCCGGTTCCCTTAACGGAGCAGCGTGCCTGGCTGGCAGGCACTGCCGTCGGAAGCGTTAACCCGCCCGTGCAACCCGACAGAGCCGGGCCCGCTTCCTACTGCCACGGGCGGGACGATTTGTCGGCGTGCCCGGTTGGTAGCACCGCCGTTCATTAGCCACCGAGGCCCCACGGGCCCCTCGATCTACCCGGTGGGGTTGGGGGTCCAAGCCCAGCTCCGGTTCCCTTGACGGAGCAGCGTGCAGGACCGGGGAGCCCTGCCGTCGGAAGCGTTTACCCGCCCGTGCAACCCGACAGAGCCGGGCCCGCTTCCTACTGCCACGGGCGGGACGATTTGCCAGCGTGCAGGACCGGGGAGCCCTGCCGTCGGAAGCGTTTACCCGCCCGTGCAGCCCGACAGAGCCGGGCCCGCTTCCTACTGCCACGGGCGGGACGATTTGTCAGCGTGCAGGGCCGGGGAGCCCTGCCGTCGGAAGCGTTTACCCGCCCGTGCAGCCCGACAGAGCCGGGCCCGCTTCCTACTGCCACGGGCGGGACGATGTTTCAGCGTGCAGGGCCGGGGAGCCCTGCCGTCGGAAGCGTTTACCCGCCCGTGCAGCCCGACAGAGCCGGGCCCGCTTCCTACTGCCACGGGCGGGACGATTTGTCAGCGTGCAGAGCCGGGGAGCCCTGCCGTCGGAAGCGTTTACCCGCCCGTGCAACCCGACAGAGCCGGGCCCGCTTCCTACTGCCACGGGCGGGACGATTTGCCAGCGTGCAGGGCCGGGGAGCCCTGCCGTACGGAGCGACCCTGGACCGGTGGGCCCGACTGCCCGGCCCGCTCGATATCTCAGCTCACGTTCCCTTCTTCCGTCGCCGCCGCCCGTCAGGGGGTGGGTTGCCGGCTCCAGGAGCCCCACTAAATCGCTCGTCCCGCCACGGTGAGCCGATTTCCCATTGCTTTACACTGTTTTGGCAACTTTTCATTTGGCCGACCCCAGATTTTTGTTCTCACCCCCCTATAGTAGCCCCAGCAGGTTGAGGACTGGTGGCACCCTCTTACCCCTCCCCATCCGCCGGACTCTGGGCCCAAAAAGGGTCTCTCGGTTTGGTCACCAACCCCCTCGTGGGTCTCCAGACCCACGAGACGCCTCAGCTCTGAACTCGACCGTTCTCGGAACGCAGCGGGCGCCGCTGTCAGCCTACCGTATCTCTTGAGGACTTTTTGCCTCCGAACTCGAGCCATTTTTCGCGAACTCGTAGAACTGGCCTATCTGTCCGTGTTATGGGCCACTTTTTGGCCAAAGTCCGAGGACAGGAGGCCGACTTTCTCCGGGAGCGTGTTTTGCCGATTTCCTGCCGTCTGCCACGGCCTGATTTTCGTCCCGCCCGGTGGTCATTTTCACCGAGGATTTTTTTCCATGGAAAATTTTCTAAGTCCAAACTTTTTTCTAAGTCCAAACTTTTTTTTTATTTTCCCATCCTTTTCGGCCCAAGTCCAACCTTTTTTTTTTTTTTTTGTTCCAGTATTTTTTTATGTCGGGGAGCCCTGCCGTCGGAAGCGTTTACCCGCCCGTGCAGCCCGACAGTGCCGGGCCCGCTTCCTACTGCCACGGGCGGGACGATTTGTCAGCATGCAGGGCCGGGGAGCCCTGCCGTCGGAAGCGTTTACCCGCCCGTGCAGCCCGACAGAGCCGGGCCCGCTTCCTACTGCCACGGGCGGGACGATTTGTCAGCGTGCAGAGCCGGGGAGCCCTGCCGTCGGTAGCGTTTACCCGCCCGTGCAGCCCGACAGAGCCGGGCCCGCTTCCTACTGCCACGGGCGGGACGATGTGTCGGCGTGCCCGGTTGGTAGCACCGCCGTTCATTAGCCACCGAGGCCCCACGGGCCCCTCGATCTACCCGGTGGGGTTGGGGGTCCAAGCCCAGCTCCGGTTCCCTTGACGGAGCAGGGCTCAGGGCCGGGGAGCCCTGCCGTCGGAAGCGTTTACCCGCCCGTGCAACCCGACAGAGCCGGGCCCGCTTCCTACTGCCACGGGCGGGACGATGTGTCGGCGTGCCCGGTTGGTAGCACCGCCGTTCATTAGCCACCGAGGCCCCACGGGCCCCTCGATCTACCCCGGTGGGGTTGGGGGTCCAAGCCCAGCTCCGGTTCCCTTGACGGAGCAGGGCTCAGGGCCGGGGAGCCCTGCCGTCGGAAGCGTTTACCCGCCCGTGCAACCCGACAGAGCCGGGCCCGCTTCCTACTGCCACGGGCGGGACGATTTGTCAGCGTGCAGGGCCGGGGAGCCCTGCCGTCGGAAGCGTTTACCCGCCCGTGCAGCCCGACAGAGCCGGGCCCGCTTCCTACTGCCACGGGCGGGACGATGCGTCGGCGTGCCCGGTTGGTAGCACCGCCGTTCATTAGCCACCGAGGCCCCACGGGCCCCTCGATCTACCCGGTGGGGTTGGGGGTCCAAGCCCAGCTCCGGTTCCCTTGACGGAGCAGGGCTCAGGGCCGGGGAGCCCTGCCGTCGGAAGCGTTTACCCGCCCGTGCAACCCGACAGAGCCGGGCCCGCTTCCTACTGCCACGGGCGGGACGATTTGTCAGCGTGCAGGGCCGGGGAGCCCTGCCGTCGGAAGCGTTTACCCGCCCGTGCAGCCCGACAGAGCCGGGCCCGCTTCCTACTGCCACGGGCGGGACGATTTGTCAGCGTGCAGGGCCGGGGAGCCCTGCCGTCGGAAGCGTTTACCCGCCCGTGCAGCCCGACAGAGCCGGGCCCGCTTCCTACTGCCACGGGCGGGACGATTTGTCAGCGTGCAGGGCCGAAACCCTGCCGTACGGAGCGACCCCGGACCGGTGGACCCGACTGCCCGGCCCGCTCAATATCTCAGCTCACGTTCCCTTCTTCCGTCGCCGCCGCCCGTCAGGGGGTAGGTTGCCGGCTCCGGGAGGCCCACTAAATAGCTCGTCTCGCCACGGTGAGCCGGTTTCCCATTGCTTTACACTGTTTTGGAAACTTTTCATTTGGCCGACCCCAGATTTTTGTTCTCACCCCCCTATAGTAGCCCCAGCAGGTTGAGGACTGGTGGCACCCTCTTACCCCCCCCCATCCGCCGGACTCCGGGCCCAAAAAGGGTCTCTCGGTTCGGTCACCAACCCCCTCGTGGGTCTGGAGACCCACGAGCGCCTCAGCTCTGAACTCGACCGTTCTCGGAACGCAGCGGGCGCCGCCAAAAGCCTACCGTATCTCTTGAGGACTTTTTGCCTCCGAACTCGAGCCATTTTTCGCGAACTCGTAGAACTGGCCTATCTGTCCGGGTTCTGGGCCACTTTTTGGCCAAAGTCCGAGGACAGGAGGCCGACTTTCTCCGGGAGCGTGTTTTGCCGATTTCCTGCCGTCTGCCACGGCCTGATTTTTGTCCCGCCCGGTGGTCATTTTCACCGAGGATTTTTTTCCATGGAAAATTTTCTAAGTCCAAACTTTTTTCTAAGTCCAAAATTTTTTTTTATTTTCCCATCCTTTTCGGCCCAAGTCCAACCTTTTTTTTTTTTTTTTTGTTCTAGTATTTTTTATGTCCGGGTTCTGGGCCACTTTTGTCCGGGTTCTGGGCCAATTTCTCCGGGAGCGTGTTTTGCCGATTTCCTGCCGTCTGCCACGGCCTGAATTTCGTCCCGCCCGGTGGTTATTAAAGTCCGGGGATTTTTTCCATGACAAATTTTCTAAGTCCAAACTTTTTTCTAAGTCCAAAATTTTTTTTTATTTTCCCATCCTTTTCGGCCCAAGTCCAACCTTTTTTT
>NC_092659.1:19673669-19676169 GCF_032118995.1 Asterias amurensis | reverse complement strand
GTTCGATTAGTCTTTCGCCCCTATACCCAAGTCGGACGATCGATTTGCACGTCAGAATCGCTGCGGACCTCCACCAGAGTTTCCTCTGGCTTCGTCCTGCTCGGGCATAGTTCACCATCTTTCGGGTCCTAGCGTGCCCGCTCTTCCTCCGCCACAGCCGCGGGGGCTCGTGGCAGGGCGGCGGTGCGCCGGCCCCCTGGGGGCCGGATCCCGCCTCGGCCGGACCGCAGCCGGCCTTCACTCTCGTTGCGCCTCGGGGCCTCGACTGGCGGCCCTCCGACTTGCGGGCCCGATAGACTCCTTGGTCCGTGTTTCAAGACGGGTCGGCAAGGCTCACGACAATCGCCCGCGGACCCGGGGCGCCTTGTCAAGATCGTATCCGGGTTCCAGGAACGCACAAACGCCCCGCCGCCACCGAGAACGGTTGCGGCGGGGGGGGCTCGCCGGATTCCCGGGCGACCAGGGCCCCACAGAGGTCTCCGCCCGAAGGCTACAACCCCGGGGCAGGCGCGGCCCGTCGTCCATACCTCGGTCTGTCCCGCCGGCGCAAAGCGGCCGGGCTATAGGCTCTCCGGCCAGGCCCCCCGTCGGGGACCCGGCATGGTCGGAGGCACCCCACCCGGCCGGCCTCTGCCGGCGACCCAACCGGTCGCGGGCGCCGCGCCCGGGAGAAGTGCACGCGGCCGAGCGCCGACACCCCCGGGCCCCGCCGCCTCGAGTGCGTGCGGGGACCCGATGGGCACCGCGCCGGCCGCGCTGAATCTCCCGGGCCCGATCTGCGCGGCCCTCCCGTTTGCTTCTCAACGGCTTCACGTACTCTTGAACTCTCTCTTCAGAGTGCTTTTCAACTTTCCCTCACGGTACTTGTGCTCTATCGGTCTCGTGCAAGGTATTTAGCCTTGGATGGAGTTTACCACCCTTCTTTGGGCTGCGCTACAAAACAACCCGACTCCCGGAGGCCCTTGTCCGCGACCGGCTGGCGCCTGCCTGGGCCTGACACCCGCCCTGGGACGGAGCACGCCTCAATCAGAAGGACCTCGGCGCCGGCACGGCCGCGGGGGTGGACTTCCTTACGCCACAGTTCCCTCGAGCCCTCGGTGGGGCCCGGGGATTCGGCGATGGGCTCTTCCCGCTTCGCTCGCCGCTACTAGGGGAATCCTTGTTAGTTTCTTTTCCTCCGCTTAGTGATATGCTTAAATCCAGCGGGTCCTCTCGCCCGACCTGAGGTCGATTATCGGTTCGTGTTTTACTGTTATAGGAGGGGGGGTAGCCCGCGGCCTGCTTGGGAGGCCAAGAACGGGTCGCGCTCCTCACCCCCCCACGGACCCGTCAGCGCGGGCCCAGTGGAAGCTCTCCCTTTTCGGTCTCTCTCCCTCTCCGGTCTCCCGGGGCGGAGCCGGCGGCCACTGGCCGAGGCCCGGAGACTGCGCGCGCGGCGACCCGTCGGACCCCACCCTTACTCCTTAGTTGGCGGAGGACAGCCGGCGATCGTGGTGTGGAGTTGCTCCGGTCGCCCATACAGACAATGGGGGCAGACCGAGACCGACCACGCCACGGCGGGTTTCCTCCCTTTGCCAGGGTTGGGGTTCCTCGTTTACACTCCGGCGGGTCGCCCGCGCCTCCGAGCACAACGGACAGCGCCGAGCCGGTGCTGCCGCCAACGCTTCAAGGCGGGACGTGTTGGAGAGGGGGTTTCTGTGCCCCTTCGGGAGAGTTCTCGTGTGTATTCCACAAAGGCATTACCCGATCTGACGCCTGCAGCCATTAATCCTCGCGGGGAGAACAACCAACTGCTTCTCCTCGCGGCTGCCGGCCGTCGCTCTCGCACCGTGGTATACCCGGGCACCGCGAGTGTATCCGCGGACTCCGGCACGGCGATTTCTATCTGTACTCACGACCCTCAGGCGGACGAGGCCCGGGCCGCGGGGGGCCCGGGCCGCCATGTGCGTTCGAAAGGCCGATGATCACTGCGTTCTGCAATTCACACTGATTCACGCAGCTGGCTGCGTTCTTCATCGGCGCACGAGCCGAGTGATCCACCGCCAAGAATTGTCTAACTCTTGGAAATTCGCTTCTTGTTCGTTCGATCACCAATGAGTGGGTTTATCGTCCCGCGCCCCGTGGTCTCGGGCGCGGGGAAATATGGTCACAGTCCGCGGGACGGCGCGAGATGACTCGATCGCTCCGCCCCGCCCACGACGGGAGCAGCCGCCCGTTTGTGGGGGTGGGAGAGTACGGCGGGCCTCTATTACGCCGTGTCTTCCCTGCCCGCCCCCACTAGGTCGCATTTAAGGCCAGGCCCCGGCGTCCCAGGGCCCCCGGTGGATCCAACAGACCAGGCGCAGCCATCCAGAGCCCGCACCCCAAACCCCGCCGCGGACAGGGCAGGGGGAGCTCCGCGGTGCAACTTGTCCGGTCTCGGATGCCGGCACATGGGCCACTCCCGCGAAACACATCCGGAGACGTCACTGGGGGAGCCCCGCCAGACCGCACTTTCCAC
>NC_092659.1:19666169-19671169 GCF_032118995.1 Asterias amurensis | reverse complement strand
CCGGGTTCGGGAAAGTGCTCAACCTACGCTTCGGCAACTGGGATGCCAGGGGGGTCCCGCTAGCGCTTGGCGTAACGGGCCGGGGCCGTTTTCCCCGGTCCGGTCGGCCTCTCGCGCCCATGCGGGCTTCACTGAATGCCATTGGGTCCGGGATCCGCCCCGGGGTGCGAGACGGCACCGTCCACTCCCGCTTAGGGAACGAGACGGCACGGTCCACACCCCGCGCACTGCGACGGACCAGTCCGGTAGTGCCGACACGGTCCCCCGCTAGGGGAGACCGTCTTCGGCACGCATAAATTCGACGGCGCCTTCCGTGCTACACCACGACAACAAGGTCGGCGGACCCGTGCCGGGGTTTGCCACACCCCGGCTGTCCTACCCTACCCTCGGTCTCTCTCCCTACCTCTCTCCCTCGGTATGATCCTGCCGCGAGGGGTTGCCCAAGCCCCTCGCCTATCGCAGGCCCTGGCTGGCCAGGCACTGCCGTCGGAAGCGTTTACCCGCCCGTGCAACCCGACAGAGCCGGGCCCGCTTCCTACTGCCACGGGCGGGGTGAATTGTCGGCGTGCCCGGCTGGCAGCACCGCCGTTCGCTAGCCACCGAGGCCCCGCGGGCCCCTCGATCTACCCGGCGGGGGTTGGGGGTGTCCAAGCCCAGCTCCGGTTCCCTTGACGGAGCAGCGTGCAGGGCCGGGGAGCCCTGCCGTCGGAAGCGTTTACCCGCCCGTGCAACCCGACAGAGCCGGGCCCGCTTCCTACTGCCACGGGCGGGGTGAATTGTCGGCGTGCCCGGCTGGCAGCACCGCCGTTCGCTAGCCACCGAGGCCCCGCGGGCCCCTCGATCTACCCGGCGGGGGTTGGGGGTGTCCAAGCCCAGCTCCGGTTCCCTTGACGGAGCAGCGTGCAGGGCCGGGGAGCCCTGCCGTCGGAAGCGTTTACCCGCCCGTGCAACCCGACAGAGCCGGGCCCGCTTCCTACTGCCACGGGCGGGGTGAATTGTCGGCGTGCCCGGCTGGCAGCACCGCCGTTCGCTAGCCACCGAGGCCCCGCGGGCCCCTCGATCTACCCGGCGGGGGTTGGGGGTGTCCAAGCCCAGCTCCGGTTCCCTTGACGGAGCAGCGTGCAGGGCCGGGGAGCCCTGCCGTCGGAAGCGTTTACCCGCCCGTGCAACCCGACAGAGCCGGGCCCGCTTCCTACTGCCACGGGCGGGGTGAATTGTCGGCGTGCCCGGCTGGCAGCACCGCCGTTCGCTAGCCACCGAGGCCCCGCGGGCCCCTCGATCTACCCGGCGGGGGTTGGGGGTGTCCAAGCCCAGCTCCGGTTCCCTTGACGGAGCAGCGTGCAGGGCCGGGGAGCCCTGCCGTCGGAAGCGTTTACCCGCCCGTGCAACCCGACAGAGCCGGGCCCGCTTCCTACTGCCACGGGCGGGGTGAATTGTCGGCGTGCCCGGCTGGCAGCACCGCCGTTCGCTAGCCACCGAGGCCCCGCGGGCCCCTCGATCTACCCGGCGGGGGTTGGGGGTGTCCAAGCCCAGCTCCGGTTCCCTTGACGGAGCAGCGTGCAGGGCCGGGGAGCCCTGCCGTCGGAAGCGTTTACCCGCCCGTGCAACCCGACAGAGCCGGGCCCGCTTCCTACTGCCACGGGCGGGGTGAATTGTCGGCGTGCCCGGCTGGCAGCACCGCCGTTCGCTAGCCACCGAGGCCCCGCGGGCCCCTCGATCTACCCGGCGGGGGTTGGGGGTGTCCAAGCCCAGCTCCGGTTCCCTTGACGGAGCAGCGTGCAGGGCCGGGGAGCCCTGCCGTCGGAAGCGTTTACCCGCCCGTGCAACCCGACAGAGCCGGGCCCGCTTCCTACTGCCACGGGCGGGGTGAATTGTCGGCGTGCCCGGCTGGCAGCACCGCCGTTCGCTAGCCACCGAGGCCCCGCGGGCCCCTCGATCTACCCGGCGGGGGTTGGGGGTGTCCAAGCCCAGCTCCGGTTCCCTTGACGGAGCAGCGTGCAGGGCCGGGGAGCCCTGCCGTCGGAAGCGTTTACCCGCCCGTGCAACCCGACAGAGCCGGGCCCGCTTCCTACTGCCACGGGCGGGACGATTTGTCAGCGTGCAGAGCCGGGGAGCCCTGCCGTCGGAAGCGTTTACCCGCCCGTGCAACCCGACAGAGCCGGGCCCGCTTCCTACTGCCACGGGCGGGACGATTTGTCAGCGTGCAGGGCCGGGGAGCCCTGCCGTCGGAAGCGTTTACCCGCCCGTGCAACCCGACAGAGCCGGGCCCGCTTCCTACTGCCACGGGCGGGACGATTTGTCAGCGTGCAGAGCCGGGGAGCCCTGCCGTCGGAAGCGTTTACCCGCCCGTGCAACCCGACAGAGCCGGGCCCGCTTCCTACTGCCACGGGCGGGACGATTTGTCAGCGTGCAGAGCCGGGGAGCCCTGCCGTCGGAAGCGTTTACCCGCCCGTGCAACCCGACAGAGCCGGGCCCGCTTCCTACTGCCACGGGCGGGACGATTTGT
The DNA here is from genome assembly GCF_032118995.1 of Asterias amurensis. Classification (NCBI taxonomy): domain Eukaryota; kingdom Metazoa; phylum Echinodermata; class Asteroidea; order Forcipulatida; family Asteriidae; genus Asterias; species Asterias amurensis. The sequence goes on along the minus strand of NC_092659.1, from coordinate 19,668,663 downwards.
CAGCGTGCAGAGCCGGGGAGCCCTGCCGTCGGAAGCGTTTACCCGCCCGTGCAACCCGACAGAGCCGGGCCCGCTTCCTACTGCCACGGGCGGGACGATTTGTCAGCGTGCAGGGCCGGGGAGCTCTGCCGTCGGAAGCGTTTACCCGCCCGTGCAACCCGACAGAGCCGGGCCCGCTTCCTACTGCCACGGGCGGGACGATTTGCCAGCGTGCAGGGCCGGGGAGCCCTGCCGTACGGAGCGACCCTGGACCGGTGGACCCGACTGCCCGGCCCGCTCGATATCTCAGCTCACGTTCCCTTCTTCCGTCGCCGCCGCCCGTCAGGGGGTGGGTTGCCGGCTCAAGGAGCCCCACTAAATCGCTCGTCCCGCCACGGTGAGCCGATTTCCCATTGCTTTACACTGTTTTGGCAACTTTTCATTTGGCCGACCCCAGATTTTTGTTCTCACCCCCCTATAGTAGCCCCAGCAGGTTGAGGACTGGTGGCACCCTCTTACCCCTCCCCATCCGCCGGACTCTGGGCCCAAAAAGGGTCTCTCGGTTTGGTCACCAACCCCCTCGTGGGTCTCCAGACCCACGAGACGCCTCAGCTCTGAACTCGACCGTTCTCGGAACGCAGCGGGCGCCGCTGTCAGCCTACCGTATCTCTTGAGGACTTTTTGCCTCCGAACTCGAGCCATTTTTCGCGAACTCGTAGAACTGGCCTATCTGTCCGTGTTATGGGCCACTTTTTGGCCAAAGTCCGAGGACAGAAGGCCGACTTTCTCCGGGAGCGTGTTTTGCCGATTTCCTGCCGTCTGCCACGGCCTGATTTTCGTCCCGCCCGGTGGTCACTTTCACCGAGAAAGGCCAACTTGTACAAACCAAGCTCCGGTTCCCTTAACGGAGCAGCGTGCCTGGCTGGCAGGCACTGCCGTCGGAAGCGTTAACCCGCCCGTGCAACCCGACAGAGCCGGGCCCGCTTCCTACTGCCACGGGCGGGACGATTTGTCGGCGTGCCCGGTTGGTAGCACCGCCGTTCATTAGCCACCGAGGCCCCACGGGCCCCTCGATCTACCCGGTGGGGTTGGGGGTCCAAGCCCAGCTCCGGTTCCCTTGACGGAGCAGCGTGCAGGACCGGGGAGCCCTGCCGTCGGAAGCGTTTACCCGCCCGTGCAACCCGACAGAGCCGGGCCCGCTTCCTACTGCCACGGGCGGGACGATTTGCCAGCGTGCAGGACCGGGGAGCCCTGCCGTCGGAAGCGTTTACCCGCCCGTGCAGCCCGACAGAGCCGGGCCCGCTTCCTACTGCCACGGGCGGGACGATGTTTCAGCGTGCAGGGCCGGGGAGCCCTGCCGTCGGAAGCGTTTACCCGCCCGTGCAGCCCGACAGAGCCGGGCCCGCTTCCTACTGCCACGGGCGGGACGATTTGTCAGCGTGCAGAGCCGGGGAGCCCTGCCGTCGGAAGCGTTTACCCGCCCGTGCAACCCGACAGAGCCGGGCCCGCTTCCTACTGCCACGGGCGGGACGATTTGTCAGCGTGCAGGGCCGGGGAGCCCTGCCGTCGGAAGCGTTTACCCGCCCGTGCAACCCGACAGAGCCGGGCCCGCTTCCTACTGCCACGGGCGGGACGATTTGCCAGCGTGCAGGGCCGGGGAGCCCTGCCGTACGGAGCGACCCTGGACCGGTGGACCCGACTGCCCGGCCCGCTCGATATCTCAGCTCACGTTCCCTTCTTCCGTCGCCGCCGCCCGTCAGGGGGTGGGTTGCCGGCTCCAGGAGCCCCACTAAATCGCTCGTCCCGCCACGGTGAGCCGATTTCCCATTGCTTTACACTGTTTTGGCAACTTTTCATTTGGCCGACCCCAGATTTTTGTTCTCACCCCCCTATAGTAGCCCCAGCAGGTTGAGGACTGGTGGCACCCTCTTACCCCTCCCCATCCGCCGGACTCTGGGCCCAAAAAGGGTCTCTCGGTTTGGTCACCAACCCCCTCGTGGGTCTCCAGACCCACGAGACGCCTCAGCTCTGAACTCGACCGTTCTCGGAACGCAGCGGGCGCCGCTGTCAGCCTACCGTATCTCTTGAGGACTTTTTGCCTCCGAACTCGAGCCATTTTTCGCGAACTCGTAGAACTGGCCTATCTGTCCGTGTTATGGGCCACTTTTTGGCCAAAGTCCGAGGACAGGAGGCCGACTTTCTCCGGGAGCGTGTTTTGCCGATTTCCTGCCGTCTGCCACGGCCTGATTTTCGTCCCGCCCGGTGGTCATTTTCACCGAGGATTTTTTTCCATGGAAAATTTTCCAAGTCCAAACTTTTTTCTAAGTCCAAAATTTTTTTTTATTTTCCCATCCTTTTCGGCCCAAGTCCAACCTTTTTTTTTTTTTTTTGTTCCAGTATTTTTTTATGTCGGGGAGCCCTGCCGTCGGAAGCGTTTACCCGCCCGTGCAGCCCGACAGTGCCGGGCCCGCTTCCTACTGCCACGGGCGGGACGATTTGTCAGCATGCAGGGCCG
>NC_092659.1:19658669-19661169 GCF_032118995.1 Asterias amurensis | reverse complement strand
AGGTCGTTTCGGCCCCAAGGCCTCTAATCATTCGCTTTACCGGATGCAACTGCAACTACCGGGCGCCAGCTATCCTGAGGGAAACTTCGGAGGGAACCAGCTACTAGACGGTTCGATTAGTCTTTCGCCCCTATACCCAAGTCGGACGATCGATTTGCACGTCAGAATCGCTGCGGACCTCCACCAGAGTTTCCTCTGGCTTCGTCCTGCTCGGGCATAGTTCACCATCTTTCGGGTCCTAGCGTGCCCGCTCTTCCTCCGCCACAGCCGCGGGGGCTCGTGGCAGGGCGGCGGTGCGCCGGCCCCCTGGGGGCCGGATCCCGCCTCGGCCGGACCGCAGCCGGCCTTCACTCTCGTTGCGCCTCGGGGCCTCGACTGGCGGCCCTCCGACTTGCGGGCCCGATAGACTCCTTGGTCCGTGTTTCAAGACGGGTCGGCAAGGCTCACGACAATCGCCCGCGGACCCGGGGCGCCTTGTCAAGATCGTATCCGGGTTCCAGGAACGCACAAACGCCCCGCCGCCACCGAGAACGGTTGCGGCGGGGGGGGCTCGCCGGATTCCCGGGCGACCAGGGCCCCACAGAGGTCTCCGCCCGAAGGCTACAACCCCGGGGCAGGCGCGGCCCGTCGTCCATACCTCGGTCTGTCCCGCCGGCGCAAAGCGGCCGGGCTATAGGCTCTCCGGCCAGGCCCCCCGTCGGGGACCCGGCATGGTCGGAGGCACCCCACCCGGCCGGCCTCTGCCGGCGACCCAACCGGTCGCGGGCGCCGCGCCCGGGAGAAGTGCACGCGGCCGAGCGCCGACACCCCCGGGCCCCGCCGCCTCGAGTGCGTGCGGGGACCCGATGGGCACCGCGCCGGCCGCGCTGAATCTCCCGGGCCCGATCTGCGCGGCCCTCCCGTTTGCTTCTCAACGGCTTCACGTACTCTTGAACTCTCTCTTCAGAGTGCTTTTCAACTTTCCCTCACGGTACTTGTGCTCTATCGGTCTCGTGCAAGGTATTTAGCCTTGGATGGAGTTTACCACCCTTCTTTGGGCTGCGCTACAAAACAACCCGACTCCCGGAGGCCCTTGTCCGCGACCGGCTGGCGCCTGCCTGGGCCTGACACCCGCCCTGGGACGGAGCACGCCTCAATCAGAAGGACCTCGGCGCCGGCACGGCCGCGGGGGTGGACTTCCTTACGCCACAGTTCCCTCGAGCCCTCGGTGGGGCCCGGGGATTCGGCGATGGGCTCTTCCCGCTTCGCTCGCCGCTACTAGGGGAATCCTTGTTAGTTTCTTTTCCTCCGCTTAGTGATATGCTTAAATCCAGCGGGTCCTCTCGCCCGACCTGAGGTCGATTATCGGTTCGTGTTTTACTGTTATAGGAGGGGGGGTAGCCCGCGGCCTGCTTGGGAGGCCAAGAACGGGTCGCGCTCCTCACCCCCCCACGGACCCGTCAGCGCGGGCCCAGTGGAAGCTCTCCCTTTTCGGTCTCTCTCCCTCTCCGGTCTCCCGGGGCGGAGCCGGCGGCCACTGGCCGAGGCCCGGAGACTGCGCGCGCGGCGACCCGTCGGACCCCACCCTTACTCCTTAGTTGGCGGAGGACAGCCGGCGATCGTGGTGTGGAGTTGCTCCGGTCGCCCATACAGACAATGGGGGCAGACCGAGACCGACCACGCCACGGCGGGTTTCCTCCCTTTGCCAGGGTTGGGGTTCCTCGTTTACACTCCGGCGGGTCGCCCGCGCCTCCGAGCACAACGGACAGCGCCGAGCCGGTGCTGCCGCCAACGCTTCAAGGCGGGACGTGTTGGAGAGGGGGTTTCTGTGCCCCTTCGGGAGAGTTCTCGTGTGTATTCCACAAAGGCATTACCCGATCTGACGCCTGCAGCCATTAATCCTCGCGGGGAGAACAACCAACTGCTTCTCCTCGCGGCTGCCGGCCGTCGCTCTCGCACCGTGGTATACCCGGGCACCGCGAGTGTATCCGCGGACTCCGGCACGGCGATTTCTATCTGTACTCACGACCCTCAGGCGGACGAGGCCCGGGCCGCGGGGGGCCCGGGCCGCCATGTGCGTTCGAAAGGCCGATGATCACTGCGTTCTGCAATTCACACTGATTCACGCAGCTGGCTGCGTTCTTCATCGGCGCACGAGCCGAGTGATCCACCGCCAAGAATTGTCTAACTCTTGGAAATTCGCTTCTTGTTCGTTCGATCACCAATGAGTGGGTTTATCGTCCCGCGCCCCGTGGTCTCGGGCGCGGGGAAATATGGTCACAGTCCGCGGGACGGCGCGAGATGACTCGATCGCTCCGCCCCGCCCACGACGGGAGCAGCCGCCCGTTTGTGGGGGTGGGAGAGTACGGCGGGCCTCTATTACGCCGTGTCTTCCCTGCCCGCCCCCACTAGGTCGCATTTAAGGCCAGGCCCCGGCGTCCCAGGGCCCCCGGTGGATCCAACAGACCAGGCGCAGCCATCCAGAGCCCGCACCCCAAACCCCGCCGCGGACAGGGCAGGG
>NC_092659.1:19648669-19656169 GCF_032118995.1 Asterias amurensis | reverse complement strand
CCAGGGGGATAGAAATCAGATTCGCCGGGGCGTGTGTCGTCCGCCGCCGTCCCCCATCAATCGCCCGGGAATGGGTGGGCCGTGGAGGCCCGCCCGGCCGGTGTGGTTGCCCGGGTTCGGGAAAGTGCTCAACCTACGCTTCGGCAACTGGGATGCCAGGGGGGTCCCGCTAGCGCTTGGCGTAACGGGCCGGGGCCGTTTTCCCCGGTCCGGTCGGCCTCTCGCGCCCATGCGGGCTTCACTGAATGCCATTGGGTCCGGGATCCGCCCCGGGGTGCGAGACGGCACCGTCCACTCCCGCTTAGGGAACGAGACGGCACGGTCCACACCCCGCGCACTGCGACGGACCAGTCCGGTAGTGCCGACACGGTCCCCCGCTAGGGGAGACCGTCTTCGGCACGCATAAATTCGACGGCGCCTTCCGTGCTACACCACGACAACAAGGTCGGCGGACCCGTGCCGGGGTTTGCCACACCCCGGCTGTCCTACCCTACCCTCGGTCTCTCTCCCTACCTCTCTCCCTCGGTATGATCCTGCCGCGAGGGGTTGCCCAAGCCCCTCGCCTATCGCAGGCCCTGGCTGGCCAGGCACTGCCGTCGGAAGCGTTTACCCGCCCGTGCAACCCGACAGAGCCGGGCCCGCTTCCTACTGCCACGGGCGGGGTGAATTGTCGGCGTGCCCGGCTGGCAGCACCGCCGTTCGCTAGCCACCGAGGCCCCGCGGGCCCCTCGATCTACCCGGCGGGGGTTGGGGGTGTCCAAGCCCAGCTCCGGTTCCCTTGACGGAGCAGCGTGCAGGGCCGGGGAGCCCTGCCGTCGGAAGCGTTTACCCGCCCGTGCAACCCGACAGAGCCGGGCCCGCTTCCTACTGCCACGGGCGGGGTGAATTGTCGGCGTGCCCGGCTGGCAGCACCGCCGTTCGCTAGCCACCGAGGCCCCGCGGGCCCCTCGATCTACCCGGCGGGGGTTGGGGGTGTCCAAGCCCAGCTCCGGTTCCCTTGACGGAGCAGCGTGCAGGGCCGGGGAGCCCTGCCGTCGGAAGCGTTTACCCGCCCGTGCAACCCGACAGAGCCGGGCCCGCTTCCTACTGCCACGGGCGGGGTGAATTGTCGGCGTGCCCGGCTGGCAGCACCGCCGTTCGCTAGCCACCGAGGCCCCGCGGGCCCCTCGATCTACCCGGCGGGGGTTGGGGGTGTCCAAGCCCAGCTCCGGTTCCCTTGACGGAGCAGCGTGCAGGGCCGGGGAGCCCTGCCGTCGGAAGCGTTTACCCGCCCGTGCAACCCGACAGAGCCGGGCCCGCTTCCTACTGCCACGGGCGGGGTGAATTGTCGGCGTGCCCGGCTGGCAGCACCGCCGTTCGCTAGCCACCGAGGCCCCGCGGGCCCCTCGATCTACCCGGCGGGGGTTGGGGGTGTCCAAGCCCAGCTCCGGTTCCCTTGACGGAGCAGCGTGCAGGGCCGGGGAGCCCTGCCGTCGGAAGCGTTTACCCGCCCGTGCAACCCGACAGAGCCGGGCCCGCTTCCTACTGCCACGGGCGGGGTGAATTGTCGGCGTGCCCGGCTGGCAGCACCGCCGTTCGCTAGCCACCGAGGCCCCGCGGGCCCCTCGATCTACCCGGCGGGGGTTGGGGGTGTCCAAGCCCAGCTCCGGTTCCCTTGACGGAGCAGCGTGCAGGGCCGGGGAGCCCTGCCGTCGGAAGCGTTTACCCGCCCGTGCAACCCGACAGAGCCGGGCCCGCTTCCTACTGCCACGGGCGGGGTGAATTGTCGGCGTGCCCGGCTGGCAGCACCGCCGTTCGCTAGCCACCGAGGCCCCGCGGGCCCCTCGATCTACCCGGCGGGGGTTGGGGGTGTCCAAGCCCAGCTCCGGTTCCCTTGACGGAGCAGCGTGCAGGGCCGGGGAGCCCTGCCGTCGGAAGCGTTTACCCGCCCGTGCAACCCGACAGAGCCGGGCCCGCTTCCTACTGCCACGGGCGGGGTGAATTGTCGGCGTGCCCGGCTGGCAGCACCGCCGTTCGCTAGCCACCGAGGCCCCGCGGGCCCCTCGATCTACCCGGCGGGGGTTGGGGGTGTCCAAGCCCAGCTCCGGTTCCCTTGACGGAGCAGCGTGCAGGGCCGGGGAGCCCTGCCGTCGGAAGCGTTTACCCGCCCGTGCAACCCGACAGAGCCGGGCCCGCTTCCTACTGCCACGGGCGGGACGATTTGTCAGCGTGCAGAGCCGGGGAGCCCTGCCGTCGGAAGCGTTTACCCGCCCGTGCAACCCGACAGAGCCGGGCCCGCTTCCTACTGCCACGGGCGGGACGATTTGTCAGCGTGCAGGGCCGGGGAGCCCTGCCGTCGGAAGCGTTTACCCGCCCGTGCAACCCGACAGAGCCGGGCCCGCTTCCTACTGCCACGGGCGGGACGATTTGTCAGCGTGCAGAGCCGGGGAGCCCTGCCGTCGGAAGCGTTTACCCGCCCGTGCAACCCGACAGAGCCGGGCCCGCTTCCTACTGCCACGGGCGGGACGATTTGTCAGCGTGCAGAGCCGGGGAGCCCTGCCGTCGGAAGCGTTTACCCGCCCGTGCAACCCGACAGAGCCGGGCCCGCTTCCTACTGCCACGGGCGGGACGATTTGTCAGCGTGCAGAGCCGGGGAGCCCTGCCGTCGGAAGCGTTTACCCGCCCGTGCAACCCGACAGAGCCGGGCCCGCTTCCTACTGCCACGGGCGGGACGATTTGTCAGCGTGCAGGGCCGGGGAGCTCTGCCGTCGGAAGCGTTTACCCGCCCGTGCAACCCGACAGAGCCGGGCCCGCTTCCTACTGCCACGGGCGGGACGATTTGCCAGCGTGCAGGGCCGGGGAGCCCTGCCGTACGGAGCGACCCTGGACCGGTGGACCCGACTGCCCGGCCCGCTCGATATCTCAGCTCACGTTCCCTTCTTCCGTCGCCGCCGCCCGTCAGGGGGTGGGTTGCCGGCTCAAGGAGCCCCACTAAATCGCTCGTCCCGCCACGGTGAGCCGATTTCCCATTGCTTTACACTGTTTTGGCAACTTTTCATTTGGCCGACCCCAGATTTTTGTTCTCACCCCCCTATAGTAGCCCCAGCAGGTTGAGGACTGGTGGCACCCTCTTACCCCTCCCCATCCGCCGGACTCTGGGCCCAAAAAGGGTCTCTCGGTTTGGTCACCAACCCCCTCGTGGGTCTCCAGACCCACGAGACGCCTCAGCTCTGAACTCGACCGTTCTCGGAACGCAGCGGGCGCCGCTGTCAGCCTACCGTATCTCTTGAGGACTTTTTGCCTCCGAACTCGAGCCATTTTTCGCGAACTCGTAGAACTGGCCTATCTGTCCGTGTTATGGGCCACTTTTTGGCCAAAGTCCGAGGACAGAAGGCCGACTTTCTCCGGGAGCGTGTTTTGCCGATTTCCTGCCGTCTGCCACGGCCTGATTTTCGTCCCGCCCGGTGGTCACTTTCACCGAGAAAGGCCAACTTGTACAAACCAAGCTCCGGTTCCCTTAACGGAGCAGCGTGCCTGGCTGGCAGGCACTGCCGTCGGAAGCGTTAACCCGCCCGTGCAACCCGACAGAGCCGGGCCCGCTTCCTACTGCCACGGGCGGGACGATTTGTCGGCGTGCCCGGTTGGTAGCACCGCCGTTCATTAGCCACCGAGGCCCCACGGGCCCCTCGATCTACCCGGTGGGGTTGGGGGTCCAAGCCCAGCTCCGGTTCCCTTGACGGAGCAGCGTGCAGGACCGGGGAGCCCTGCCGTCGGAAGCGTTTACCCGCCCGTGCAACCCGACAGAGCCGGGCCCGCTTCCTACTGCCACGGGCGGGACGATTTGCCAGCGTGCAGGACCGGGGAGCCCTGCCGTCGGAAGCGTTTACCCGCCCGTGCAGCCCGACAGAGCCGGGCCCGCTTCCTACTGCCACGGGCGGGACGATGTTTCAGCGTGCAGGGCCGGGGAGCCCTGCCGTCGGAAGCGTTTACCCGCCCGTGCAGCCCGACAGAGCCGGGCCCGCTTCCTACTGCCACGGGCGGGACGATTTGTCAGCGTGCAGAGCCGGGGAGCCCTGCCGTCGGAAGCGTTTACCCGCCCGTGCACCGCCGTTCATTAGCCACCGAGGCCCCACGGGCCCCTCGATCTACCCGGTGGGGTTGGGGGTCCAAGCCCAGCTCCGGTTCCCTTGACGGAGCAGGGCTCAGGGCCGGGGAGCCCTGCCGTCGGAAGCGTTTACCCGCCCGTGCAACCCGACAGAGCCGGGCCCGCTTCCTACTGCCACGGGCGGGACGATGTGTCGGCGTGCCCGGTTGGTAGCACCGCCGTTCATTAGCCACCGAGGCCCCACGGGCCCCTCGATCTACCCGGTGGGGTTGGGGGTCCAAGCCCAGCTCCGGTTCCCTTGACGGAGCAGGGCTCAGGGCCGGGGAGCCCTGCCGTCGGAAGCGTTTACCCGCCCGTGCAACCCGACAGAGCCGGGCCCGCTTCCTACTGCCACGGGCGGGACGATTTGTCAGCGTGCAGGGCCGGGGAGCCCTGCCGTCGGAAGCGTTTACCCGCCCGTGCAGCCCGACAGAGCCGGGCCCGCTTCCTACTGCCACGGGCGGGACGATGTGTCGGCGTGCCCGGTTGGTAGCACCGCCGTTCATTAGCCACCGAGGCCCCACGGGCCCCTCGATCTACCCGGTGGGGTTGGGGGTCCAAGCCCAGCTCCGGTTCCCTTGACGGAGCAGGGCTCAGGGCCGGGGAGCCCTGCCGTCGGAAGCGTTTACCCGCCCGTGCAACCCGACAGAGCCGGGCCCGCTTCCTACTGCCACGGGCGGGACGATTTGTCAGCGTGCAGGGCCGGGGAGCCCTGCCGTCGGAAGCGTTTACCCGCCCGTGCAGCCCGACAGAGCCGGGCCCGCTTCCTACTGCCACGGGCGGGACGATTTGTCAGCGTGCAGGGCCGGGGAGCCCTGCCGTCGGAAGCGTTTACCCGCCCGTGCAGCCCGACAGAGCCGGGCCCGCTTCCTACTGCCACGGGCGGGACGATTTGTCAGCGTGCAGGGCCGAAACCCTGCCGTACGGAGCGACCCCGGACCGGTGGACCCGACTGCCCGGCCCGCTCAATATCTCAGCTCACGTTCCCTTCTTCCGTCGCCGCCGCCCGTCAGGGGGTAGGTTGCCGGCTCCGGGAGGCCCACTAAATAGCTCGTCCCGCCACGGTGAGCCGGTTTCCCATTGCTTTACACTGTTTTGGAAACTTTTCATTTGGCCGACCCCAGATTTTTGTTCTCACCCCCCTATAGTAGCCCCAGCAGGTTGAGGACTGGTGGCACCCTCTTACCCCCCCCCATCCGCCGGACTCCGGGCCCAAAAAGGGTCTCTCGGTTCGGTCACCAACCCCCTCGTGGGTCTGGAGACCCACGAGCGCCTCAGCTCTGAACTCGACCGTTCTCGGAACGCAGCGGGCGCCGCCAAAAGCCTACCGTATCTCTTGAGGACTTTTTGCCTCCGAACTCGAGCCATTTTTCGCGAACTCGTAGAACTGGCCTATCTGTCCGGGTTCTGGGCCACTTTTTGGCCAAAGTCCGAGGACAGGAGGCCGACTTTCTCCGGGAGCGTGTTTTGCCGATTTCCTGCCGTCTGCCACGGCCTGATTTTCGTCCCGCCCGGTGGTCATTTTCACCGAGGATTTTTTTCCATGGAAAATTTTCCAAGTCCAAACTTTTTTCTAAGTCCAAAATTTTTTTTTATTTTCCCATCCTTTTCGGCCCAAGTCCAACCTTTTTTTTTTTTTTTTGTTCTAGTATTTTTTATGTCCGGGTTCTGGGCCACTTTTGTCCGGGTTCTGGGCCAATTTCTCCGGGAGCGTGTTTTGCCGATTTCCTGCCGTCTGCCACGGCCTGAATTTCGTCCCGCCCGGTGGTTATTAAAGTCCGGGGATTTTTTCCATGACAAATTTTCTAAGTCCAAACTTTTTTCTAAGTCCAAAATTTTTTTTTATTTTCCCATCCTTTTCGGCCCAAGTCCAACCTTTTTTTTTTTTTTTTGTTTTAGTATTTTTTATGTCCGGGTTCTGGGCCACTTTTGTCCGGGTTCTGGGCCAATTTCTCCGGGAGCGTGTTTTGCCGATTTCCAGCCGTCTGCCACGGCCTGAATTTCGTCCCGCCCGGTGGTTATTAAAGTCCGGGGAATCGGTGTATTTTACGCAAACTTCGGGAAGGTGCGTCGCCCGGCGGCATCAACCGGGAGGGCCCCCGATCACAGGGAACGCTGCTGGGTACGTCCTCTCTCGTGTGCGAAAGTTCTGACCGAATCGCACCAGGCACTCGGCCGGGGGAGGCGAATCGCGGACCCCCATCGCCAAGGGCCAGAAGACTCCCGACTCGGCGTTATTTTCGACATTCGGGCACATGCCTCACAGATGTATCAGCACCCACGGGGCCACCGATCGCAGGGGCCACTGCTGGGTATGTCGTCTGTGTTGTATTGACGTCGGTAGATGCGAGTCGCCGACCCCTTGCTCGTGGGGGACGGAGCGCTGTTGGCCCCCACCAGCCATCTCTCACCTAACGGTAATAATAATCGTCGTGCCACAAGGCTCGGCTCGGGTGTGGCAAAGGTGGTCACGTTTTTAAGATAGTCCCAATTATCTGGAGCAAAATTTCCACGCAGGAAGTTTAACCCTTAATAGGAATACAGAAACTGAGAAACGTAGCGGTTTTGCTTCTCAGATTGACGGACGTGGCACTTCAGCATCAAAGATCGGTGGGCTCCCGTCCCAGACATTTCTATCCTAATAATAATAATAATCATCATGCAAAAAAGCATTTATAAGGATCGGCTCGGGTGTGGCGGTTATCTGACGGACGTGGCACTTCAGCATCAAGATCGGTGGACTCGCGTCTGCTGGCGGAGTCCTTTGTTAAGTGTTTGGTCTTTTCCACCGTTCGGGCCAATGCAGCCACCGGTTGGTGGGGCTCGGGGCCGTGGAGTCGAGGGGAGATGCCGTGCGCGCGGCCGGGGTCGGTCGCCGTCCTCTTTACCCGACCAGCCTGCAGTCAGGCCGGGGCTGGGGACCGCTTCCTTCCCGACGGCCGCGGCACTTGAAACATCTCGGTCGCTCTCGTCTCCAGACCCGTCTTAGCCTCTAGGCCAGGGGAACCACCGGGTCCCGGTCCTCGCCGCCTCCCCTCTCTCCCCGCCTGCAGACGGGTCGGTCGTCGGGGGAGCGGTCATCGGGTCCGTTTCACCGGCGGCCCACGGTAGGCCCAAAAGGGGTCTGTTGGGGTTAGGGGAAGTAAGGGTTAGTAGTAACGCGTGCAGTTAGTAAGAACTCATGAAGGTGATTGATGATCGTCGGTGAACAGTCGGTCCATTCCGGCCAAACCCCTGGGCTTTCAAGAACGAGAGACTCGCCACGTCTACGGTGCGGGCAAATCCCGGTCCCCGCCGCCTCCCCTCTCTCACCGCCTGCAGACGGGTCGGTCTTCGGGGGAGCGGCCGTCGGGTCCGTTCACATGTGGGCCACCCAA
>NC_092659.1:19631169-19643669 GCF_032118995.1 Asterias amurensis | reverse complement strand
CTGACGCCTGCAGCCATTAATCCTCGCGGGGAGAACAACCAACTGCTTCTCCTCGCGGCTGCCGGCCGTCGCTCTCGCACCGTGGTATACCCGGGCACCGCGAGTGTATCCGCGGACTCCGGCACGGCGATTTCTATCTGTACTCACGACCCTCAGGCGGACGAGGCCCGGGCCGCGGGGGGCCCGGGCCGCCATGTGCGTTCGAAAGGCCGATGATCACTGCGTTCTGCAATTCACACTGATTCACGCAGCTGGCTGCGTTCTTCATCGGCGCACGAGCCGAGTGATCCACCGCCAAGAATTGTCTAACTCTTGGAAATTCGCTTCTTGTTCGTTCGATCACCAATGAGTGGGTTTATCGTCCCGCGCCCCGTGGTCTCGGGCGCGGGGAAATATGGTCACAGTCCGCGGGACGGCGCGAGATGACTCGATCGCTCCGCCCCGCCCACGACGGGAGCAGCCGCCCGTTTGTGGGGGTGGGAGAGTACGGCGGGCCTCTATTACGCCGTGTCTTCCCTGCCCGCCCCCACTAGGTCGCATTTAAGGCCAGGCCCCGGCGTCCCAGGGCCCCCGGTGGATCCAACAGACCAGGCGCAGCCATCCAGAGCCCGCACCCCAAACCCCGCCGCGGACAGGGCAGGGGGAGCTCCGCGGTGCAACTTGTCCGGTCTCGGATGCCGGCACATGGGCCACTCCCGCGAAACACATCCGGAGACGTCACTGGGGGAGCCCCGCCAGACCGCACTTTCCACCCGATCCCTCCGCCCTCCTCCGTCAAACAAACGCAACATTTTTTTGCCAGATTTTTATATATATATATATTTGTTGTCGTTTTGTTATTTCCTTCGTTTCGGGATCGGCGTGGACATGTACATGGAGCGGCCGTGTCAGGCGGGGTCCCCGCGCTGTGGACCCGGCGCGGGTCCTTGTTTCGTTCCTCGTTAATGATCCTTCCGCAGGTTCACCTACGGAAACCTTGTTACGACTTTTACTTCCTCTAAATGATCAAGTTCGATCGTCTTCCGGGCGCACGAGCGAGGCGCCAGAGGCGCCCCGCCGCGGCCCGTCCGAGGATCTCACTAAACCATTCAATCGGTAGTAGCGACGGGCGGTGTGTACAAAGGGCAGGGACGTAATCAACGCGAGCTGATGACTCGCGCTTACTGGGAATTCCTCGTTTAAGGGAGACAATTGCAACTCCCTATCCCAAGCACGAAGGGGGTTCAGCGGATTGCCCAGGCCTTCCAGACAAGGACGATCACCCGCTGATCCCTTCAGTGTAGCGCGCGTGCGGCCCCGAACATCTAAGGGCATCACAGACCTGTTATTGCTCAATCTCGCGTGGCTGAACGCCACTTGTCCCTCTAAGAAGTCAGCGCCCGGCTCGGCGGCCGGCGCGACTATTTAGCAAGCCAGAGTCTCGTTCGTTATCGGAATTAACCAGACAAATCGCTCCACCAACTAAGAACGGCCATGCACCACCACCCACAGAATCAAGAAAGAGCTCTCAATCTGTCAATCCTCACTGTGTCCGGGCCGGGTGAGTTTCCCCGTGTTGAGTCAAATTAAGCCGCAGGCTCCACTCCTGGTGGTGCCCTTCCGTCAATTCCTTTAAGTTTCAGCTTTGCAACCATACTTCCCCCGGAACCCAAAGACTTTGGTTTCCCGCAGACTGCCCGCCGCGTCATTGGAGTAACGCCGGCGGATCGCCAGTCGGCATCGTTTATGGTTAGAACTAGGGCGGTATCTGATCGCCTTCGAACCTCTAACTTTCGTTCTTGATTAATGAAAACATTCTTGGCAAATGCTTTCGCAGTCGGTCGTCTTGCGGCGATCCAAGAATTTCACCTCTCACACCGCAATACGAATGCCCCCGTCAGTCCCTCTTAATCATTACCTCGAGTTCCGAAAACCAACGCAATAGAACCGAGGTCCTATTCCATTATTCCATGCTCTGCTGTCCAGGCTCACGGCCTGCTTTGAACACTCCAATTTTTTCAAAGTAAACGTTTCGGCCGCGCCCGGCACTCAGTCAAGAGAACCGGGCGGAGACCGAGAGGAAGGCCAGGCGGGCAGTGGCGCGCCTTGCGGCGGACCGCCAGCCTGCGCCCAAGATCCAACTACGAGCTTTTTAACTGCAGCAATTTTAATATACGCTATTGGAGCTGGAATTACCGCGGCTGCTGGCACCAGACTTGCCCTCCAATAGATCCTCGTTAAAGGATTTAAAGTGTACTCATTCCAATTACAGGGCCTCGAAAGAGTCCTGTATTGCTATTTTTCGTCACTACCTCCCCGTGTCGGGAGTGGGTAATTTGCGCGCCTGCTGCCTTCCTTGGATGTGGTAGCCGTTTCTCAAGCTCCCTCTCCGGAATCGAACCCTGATTCTCCGTTACCCGTTACGACCATGGTAGGCGCATAACGTACCATCGAAAGTTGATAGGGCAGACATTCGAAGGATCCGTCGCCGGTGCAGAGACCGTGCGATCGGCCAGGTTATCCAGAGTTCACCAACGGAGCCGGGCGGACCCGGGTTGGTCTTGTTCCTAATAAGAGCACGCCTCCCGTAAGGTCGGCGCTTGATTGCATGTATTAGCTCTAGAATTACCACAGTTATCCATGTAAGGGGATGCGCTCCAAGGAACCATAACTGATTTAATGAGCCATCCGCAGTTTCGCTTTTGAAAGCTTGTACTTGGACATGCATGGCTTAATCTTTGAGACAAGCATATGACTACTGGCAGGATCAACCAGGTAGCACCTCGTGCTGCGGCCGGCGAGCGGGGCTCGCTCGGACCGAGCGGATTCTGCCGGGCTCGGGGCGCTCGAGCCGGCGATCCGTTTCACCAAATGTTTCGGTTCGGTTCCCGGGGGGAGCAGAAGTGCGGGCCCAGGCGCGAGTCTACGGTGCTCGTACCAGCCCAAGCACAATCCGGTCCCGTTTACCCTGCGGGCCAAGGCGCGAGTCTACGGTGCTCGTACCAGCCCAAGCATGGTCCGGTCCCCTTGCCACGCACACACACACACACGTTTCGGGTCCCGGGAGCAGAAGCGCGTGGCCAAGGCGCGAGTCTACGGTGCTCGTACCAGCCTGCGGGTCAGCTCCCGTCGCCCCTTCTCTCTAGTTCTCTCGTTCGAATCGCCAGGGGGATAGAAATCAGATTCGCCGGGGCGTGTGTCGTCCGCCGCCGTCCCCCATCAATCGCCCGGGAATGGGTGGGCCGTGGAGGCCCGCCCGGCCGGTGTGGTTGCCCGGGTTCGGGAAAGTGCTCAACCTACGCTTCGGCAACTGGGATGCCAGGGGGGTCCCGCTAGCGCTTGGCGTAACGGGCCGGGGCCGTTTTCCCCGGTCCGGTCGGCCTCTCGCGCCCATGCGGGCTTCACTGAATGCCATTGGGTCCGGGATCCGCCCCGGGGTGCGAGACGGCACCGTCCACTCCCGCTTAGGGAACGAGACGGCACGGTCCACACCCCGCGCACTGCGACGGACCAGTCCGGTAGTGCCGACACGGTCCCCCGCTAGGGGAGACCGTCTTCGGCACGCATAAATTCGACGGCGCCTTCCGTGCTACACCACGACAACAAGGTCGGCGGACCCGTGCCGGGGTTTGCCACACCCCGGCTGTCCTACCCTACCCTCGGTCTCTCTCCCTACCTCTCTCCCTCGGTATGATCCTGCCGCGAGGGGTTGCCCAAGCCCCTCGCCTATCGCAGGCCCTGGCTGGCCAGGCACTGCCGTCGGAAGCGTTTACCCGCCCGTGCAACCCGACAGAGCCGGGCCCGCTTCCTACTGCCACGGGCGGGGTGAATTGTCGGCGTGCCCGGCTGGCAGCACCGCCGTTCGCTAGCCACCGAGGCCCCGCGGGCCCCTCGATCTACCCGGCGGGGGTTGGGGGTGTCCAAGCCCAGCTCCGGTTCCCTTGACGGAGCAGCGTGCAGGGCCGGGGAGCCCTGCCGTCGGAAGCGTTTACCCGCCCGTGCAACCCGACAGAGCCGGGCCCGCTTCCTACTGCCACGGGCGGGGTGAATTGTCGGCGTGCCCGGCTGGCAGCACCGCCGTTCGCTAGCCACCGAGGCCCCGCGGGCCCCTCGATCTACCCGGCGGGGGTTGGGGGTGTCCAAGCCCAGCTCCGGTTCCCTTGACGGAGCAGCGTGCAGGGCCGGGGAGCCCTGCCGTCGGAAGCGTTTACCCGCCCGTGCAACCCGACAGAGCCGGGCCCGCTTCCTACTGCCACGGGCGGGGTGAATTGTCGGCGTGCCCGGCTGGCAGCACCGCCGTTCGCTAGCCACCGAGGCCCCGCGGGCCCCTCGATCTACCCGGCGGGGGTTGGGGGTGTCCAAGCCCAGCTCCGGTTCCCTTGACGGAGCAGCGTGCAGGGCCGGGGAGCCCTGCCGTCGGAAGCGTTTACCCGCCCGTGCAACCCGACAGAGCCGGGCCCGCTTCCTACTGCCACGGGCGGGGTGAATTGTCGGCGTGCCCGGCTGGCAGCACCGCCGTTCGCTAGCCACCGAGGCCCCGCGGGCCCCTCGATCTACCCGGCGGGGGTTGGGGGTGTCCAAGCCCAGCTCCGGTTCCCTTGACGGAGCAGCGTGCAGGGCCGGGGAGCCCTGCCGTCGGAAGCGTTTACCCGCCCGTGCAACCCGACAGAGCCGGGCCCGCTTCCTACTGCCACGGGCGGGGTGAATTGTCGGCGTGCCCGGCTGGCAGCACCGCCGTTCGCTAGCCACCGAGGCCCCGCGGGCCCCTCGATCTACCCGGCGGGGGTTGGGGGTGTCCAAGCCCAGCTCCGGTTCCCTTGACGGAGCAGCGTGCAGGGCCGGGGAGCCCTGCCGTCGGAAGCGTTTACCCGCCCGTGCAACCCGACAGAGCCGGGCCCGCTTCCTACTGCCACGGGCGGGGTGAATTGTCGGCGTGCCCGGCTGGCAGCACCGCCGTTCGCTAGCCACCGAGGCCCCGCGGGCCCCTCGATCTACCCGGCGGGGGTTGGGGGTGTCCAAGCCCAGCTCCGGTTCCCTTGACGGAGCAGCGTGCAGGGCCGGGGAGCCCTGCCGTCGGAAGCGTTTACCCGCCCGTGCAACCCGACAGAGCCGGGCCCGCTTCCTACTGCCACGGGCGGGGTGAATTGTCGGCGTGCCCGGCTGGCAGCACCGCCGTTCGCTAGCCACCGAGGCCCCGCGGGCCCCTCGATCTACCCGGCGGGGGTTGGGGGTGTCCAAGCCCAGCTCCGGTTCCCTTGACGGAGCAGCGTGCAGGGCCGGGGAGCCCTGCCGTCGGAAGCGTTTACCCGCCCGTGCAACCCGACAGAGCCGGGCCCGCTTCCTACTGCCACGGGCGGGACGATTTGTCAGCGTGCAGAGCCGGGGAGCCCTGCCGTCGGAAGCGTTTACCCGCCCGTGCAACCCGACAGAGCCGGGCCCGCTTCCTACTGCCACGGGCGGGACGATTTGTCAGCGTGCAGGGCCGGGGAGCCCTGCCGTCGGAAGCGTTTACCCGCCCGTGCAACCCGACAGAGCCGGGCCCGCTTCCTACTGCCACGGGCGGGACGATTTGTCAGCGTGCAGAGCCGGGGAGCCCTGCCGTCGGAAGCGTTTACCCGCCCGTGCAACCCGACAGAGCCGGGCCCGCTTCCTACTGCCACGGGCGGGACGATTTGTCAGCGTGCAGAGCCGGGGAGCCCTGCCGTCGGAAGCGTTTACCCGCCCGTGCAACGCCCGCTTCCTACTGCCACGGGCGGGACGATTTGTCAGCGTGCAGGGCCGGGGAGCCCTGCCGTCGGAAGCGTTTACCCGCCCGTGCAACCCGACAGAGCCGGGCCCGCTTCCTACTGCCACGGGCGGGACGATTTGTCAGCGTGCAGAGCCGGGGAGCCCTGCCGTCGGAAGCGTTTACCCGCCCGTGCAACCCGACAGAGCCGGGCCCGCTTCCTACTGCCACGGGCGGGACGATTTGTCAGCGTGCAGAGCCGGGGAGCCCTGCCGTCGGAAGCGTTTACCCGCCCGTGCAACCCGACAGAGCCGGGCCCGCTTCCTACTGCCACGGGCGGGACGATTTGTCAGCGTGCAGGGCCGGGGAGCCCTGCCGTCGGAAGCGTTTACCCGCCCGTGCAACCCGACAGAGCCGGGCCCGCTTCCTACTGCCACGGGCGGGACGATTTGTCAGCGTGCAGAGCCGGGGAGCCCTGCCGTCGGAAGCGTTTACCCGCCCGTGCAACCCGACAGAGCCGGGCCCGCTTCCTACTGCCACGGGCGGGACGATTTATCAGCGTGCAGAGCCGGGGAGCCCTGCCGTCGGAAGCGTTTACCCGCCCGTGCAACCCGACAGAGCCGGGCCCGCTTCCTACTGCCACGGGCGGGACGATTTGTCAGCGTGCAGAGCCGGGGAGCCCTGCCGTCGGAAGCGTTTACCCGCCCGTGCAACCCGACAGAGCCGGGCCCGCTTCCTACTGCCACGGGCGGGACGATTTGTCAGCGTGCAGGGCCGGGGAGCCCTGCCGTCGGAGCGACCCTGGACCGGTGGACCCGACTGCCCGGCCCGCTCGATATCTCAGCTCACGTTCCCTTCTTCCGTCGCCGCCGCCCGTCAGGGGGTGGGTTGCCGGCTCCAGGAGCCCCACTAAATCGCTCGTCCCGCCACGGTGAGCCGATTTCCCATTGCTTTACACTGTTTTGGCAACTTTTCATTTGGCCGACCCCAGATTTTTGTTCTCACCCCCCTATAGTAGCCCCAGCAGGTTGAGGACTGGTGGCACCCTCTTACCCCTCCCCATCCGCCGGACTCTGGGCCCAAAAAGGGTCTCTCGGTTTGGTCACCAACCCCCTCGTGGGTCTCCAGACCCACGAGACGCCTCAGCTCTGAACTCGACCGTTCTCGGAACGCAGCGGGCGCCGCTGTCAGCCTACCGTATCTCTTGAGGACTTTTTGCCTCCGAACTCGAGCCATTTTTCGCGAACTCGTAGAACTGGCCTATCTGTCCGTGTTATGGGCCACTTTTTGGCCAAAGTCCGAGGACAGAAGGCCGACTTTCTCCGGGAGCGTGTTTTGCCGATTTCCTGCCGTCTGCCACGGCCTGATTTTCGTCCCGCCCGGTGGTCACTTTCACCGAGAAAGGCCAACTTGTACAAACCAAGCTCCGGTTCCCTTAACGGAGCAGCGTGCCTGGCTGGCAGGCACTGCCGTCGGAAGCGTTAACCCGCCCGTGCAACCCGACAGAGCCGGGCCCGCTTCCTACTGCCACGGGCGGGACGATTTGTCGGCGTGCCCGGTTGGTAGCACCGCCGTTCATTAGCCACCGAGGCCCCACGGGCCCCTCGATCTACCCGGTGGGGTTGGGGGTCCAAGCCCAGCTCCGGTTCCCTTGACGGAGCAGCGTGCAGGACCGGGGAGCCCTGCCGTCGGAAGCGTTTACCCGCCCGTGCAACCCGACAGAGCCGGGCCCGCTTCCTACTGCCACGGGCGGGACGATTTGCCAGCGTGCAGGACCGGGGAGCCCTGCCGTCGGAAGCGTTTACCCGCCCGTGCAGCCCGACAGAGCCGGGCCCGCTTCCTACTGCCACGGGCGGGACGATTTGTCAGCGTGCAGGGCCGGGGAGCCCTGCCGTCGGAAGCGTTTACCCGCCCGTGCAGCCCGACAGAGCCGGGCCCGCTTCCTACTGCCACGGGCGGGACGATGTTTCAGCGTGCAGGGCCGGGGAGCCCTGCCGTCGGAAGCGTTTACCCGCCCGTGCAGCCCGACAGAGCCGGGCCCGCTTCCTACTGCCACGGGCGGGACGATTTGTCAGCGTGCAGAGCCGGGGAGCCCTGCCGTCGGAAGCGTTTACCCGCCCGTGCAACCCGACAGAGCCGGGCCCGCTTCCTACTGCCACGGGCGGGACGATTTGCCAGCGTGCAGGGCCGGGGAGCCCTGCCGTACGGAGCGACCCTGGACCGGTGGGCCCGACTGCCCGGCCCGCTCGATATCTCAGCTCACGTTCCCTTCTTCCGTCGCCGCCGCCCGTCAGGGGGTGGGTTGCCGGCTCCAGGAGCCCCACTAAATCGCTCGTCCCGCCACGGTGAGCCGATTTCCCATTGCTTTACACTGTTTTGGCAACTTTTCATTTGGCCGACCCCAGATTTTTGTTCTCACCCCCCTATAGTAGCCCCAGCAGGTTGAGGACTGGTGGCACCCTCTTACCCCTCCCCATCCGCCGGACTCTGGGCCCAAAAAGGGTCTCTCGGTTTGGTCACCAACCCCCTCGTGGGTCTCCAGACCCACGAGACGCCTCAGCTCTGAACTCGACCGTTCTCGGAACGCAGCGGGCGCCGCTGTCAGCCTACCGTATCTCTTGAGGACTTTTTGCCTCCGAACTCGAGCCATTTTTCGCGAACTCGTAGAACTGGCCTATCTGTCCGTGTTATGGGCCACTTTTTGGCCAAAGTCCGAGGACAGGAGGCCGACTTTCTCCGGGAGCGTGTTTTGCCGATTTCCTGCCGTCTGCCACGGCCTGATTTTCGTCCCGCCCGGTGGTCATTTTCACCGAGGATTTTTTTCCATGGAAAATTTTCTAAGTCCAAACTTTTTTCTAAGTCCAAACTTTTTTTTTATTTTCCCATCCTTTTCGGCCCAAGTCCAACCTTTTTTTTTTTTTTTTGTTCCAGTATTTTTTTATGTCGGGGAGCCCTGCCGTCGGAAGCGTTTACCCGCCCGTGCAGCCCGACAGTGCCGGGCCCGCTTCCTACTGCCACGGGCGGGACGATTTGTCAGCATGCAGGGCCGGGGAGCCCTGCCGTCGGAAGCGTTTACCCGCCCGTGCAGCCCGACAGAGCCGGGCCCGCTTCCTACTGCCACGGGCGGGACGATTTGTCAGCGTGCAGAGCCGGGGAGCCCTGCCGTCGGTAGCGTTTACCCGCCCGTGCAGCCCGACAGAGCCGGGCCCGCTTCCTACTGCCACGGGCGGGACGATGTGTCGGCGTGCCCGGTTGGTAGCACCGCCGTTCATTAGCCACCGAGGCCCCACGGGCCCCTCGATCTACCCGGTGGGGTTGGGGGTCCAAGCCCAGCTCCGGTTCCCTTGACGGAGCAGGGCTCAGGGCCGGGGAGCCCTGCCGTCGGAAGCGTTTACCCGCCCGTGCAACCCGACAGAGCCGGGCCCGCTTCCTACTGCCACGGGCGGGACGATTTGTCAGCGTGCAGGGCCGGGGAGCCCTGCCGTCGGAAGCGTTTACCCGCCCGTGCAGCCCGACAGAGCCGGGCCCGCTTCCTACTGCCACGGGCGGGACGATGTGTCGGCGTGCCCGGTTGGTAGCACCGCCGTTCATTAGCCACCGAGGCCCCACGGGCCCCTCGATCTACCCCGGTGGGGTTGGGGGTCCAAGCCCAGCTCCGGTTCCCTTGACGGAGCAGGGCTCAGGGCCGGGGAGCCCTGCCGTCGGAAGCGTTTACCCGCCCGTGCAACCCGACAGAGCCGGGCCCGCTTCCTACTGCCACGGGCGGGACGATTTGTCAGCGTGCAGGGCCGGGGAGCCCTGCCGTCGGAAGCGTTTACCCGCCCGTGCAGCCCGACAGAGCCGGGCCCGCTTCCTACTGCCACGGGCGGGACGATGCGTCGGCGTGCCCGGTTGGTAGCACCGCCGTTCATTAGCCACCGAGGCCCCACGGGCCCCTCGATCTACCCGGTGGGGTTGGGGGTCCAAGCCCAGCTCCGGTTCCCTTGACGGAGCAGGGCTCAGGGCCGGGGAGCCCTGCCGTCGGAAGCGTTTACCCGCCCGTGCAACCCGACAGAGCCGGGCCCGCTTCCTACTGCCACGGGCGGGACGATTTGTCAGCGTGCAGGGCCGGGGAGCCCTGCCGTCGGAAGCGTTTACCCGCCCGTGCAGCCCGACAGAGCCGGGCCCGCTTCCTACTGCCACGGGCGGGACGATTTGTCAGCGTGCAGGGCCGGGGAGCCCTGCCGTCGGAAGCGTTTACCCGCCCGTGCAGCCCGACAGAGCCGGGCCCGCTTCCTACTGCCACGGGCGGGACGATTTGTCAGCGTGCAGGGCCGAAACCCTGCCGTACGGAGCGACCCCGGACCGGTGGACCCGACTGCCCGGCCCGCTCAATATCTCAGCTCACGTTCCCTTCTTCCGTCGCCGCCGCCCGTCAGGGGGTAGGTTGCCGGCTCCGGGAGGCCCACTAAATAGCTCGTCCCGCCACGGTGAGCCGGTTTCCCATTGCTTTACACTGTTTTGGAAACTTTTCATTTGGCCGACCCCAGATTTTTGTTCTCACCCCCCTATAGTAGCCCCAGCAGGTTGAGGACTGGTGGCACCCTCTTACCCCCCCCCATCCGCCGGACTCCGGGCCCAAAAAGGGTCTCTCGGTTCGGTCACCAACCCCCTCGTGGGTCTGGAGACCCACGAGCGCCTCAGCTCTGAACTCGACCGTTCTCGGAACGCAGCGGGCGCCGCCAAAAGCCTACCGTATCTCTTGAGGACTTTTTGCCTCCGAACTCGAGCCATTTTTCGCGAACTCGTAGAACTGGCCTATCTGTCCGGGTTCTGGGCCACTTTTTGGCCAAAGTCCGAGGACAGGAGGCCGACTTTCTCCGGGAGCGTGTTTTGCCGATTTCCTGCCGTCTGCCACGGCCTGATTTTTGTCCCGCCCGGTGGTCATTTTCACCGAGGATTTTTTTCCATGGAAAATTTTCTAAGTCCAAACTTTTTTCTAAGTCCAAAATTTTTTTTTATTTTCCCATCCTTTTCGGCCCAAGTCCAACCTTTTTTTTTTTTTTTTTGTTCTAGTATTTTTTATGTCCGGGTTCTGGGCCACTTTTGTCCGGGTTCTGGGCCAATTTCTCCGGGAGCGTGTTTTGCCGATTTCCTGCCGTCTGCCACGGCCTGAATTTCGTCCCGCCCGGTGGTTATTAAAGTCCGGGGATTTTTTCCATGACAAATTTTCTAAGTCCAAACTTTTTTCTAAGTCCAAAATTTTTTTTTATTTTCCCATCCTTTTCGGCCCAAGTCCAACCTTTTTTTTTTTTTTTTTGTTCTAGTATTTTTTATGTCCGGGTTCTGGGCCACTTTTGTCCGGGTTCTGGGCCACTTTCTCCGGGAGCGTGTTTTGCCGATTTCCTGCCGTCTGCCACGGCCTGAATTTCGTCCCGCCCGGTGGTTATAAAAGTCCGGGGATTTTTTTTCATGGAAAATTTTCTAAGTCCAAACTTTTTTCTAAGTCCAAAATTTTTTTTTATTTTCCCATCCTTTTCGGCCCAAGTCCAACCTTTTTTTTTTTTTTTTTGTTCTAGTATTTTTTATGTCCGGGTTCTGTGCCACTTTTGTCCGGGTTCTGGGCCACTTTCTCCGGGAGCGTGTTTTGCCGATTTCCAGCCGTCTGCCACGGCCTGAATTTCGTCCCGCCCGGTGGTTATTAAAGTCCGGGGAATCGGTGTATTTTACGCAAACTTCGGGAAGGTGCGTCGCCCGGCGGCATCAACCGGGAGGGCCCCCGATCACAGGGAACGCTGCTGGGTACGTCCTCTCTCGTGTGCGAAAGTTCTGACCGAATCGCACCAGGCACTCGGCCGGGGGAGGCGAATCGCGGACCCCCATCGCCAAGGGCCAGAAGACTCCCGACTCGGCGTTATTTTCGACATTCGGGCACATGCCTCACAGATGTATCAGCACCCACGGGGCCACCGATCGCAGGGGCCACTGCTGGGTATGTCGTCTGTGTTGTATTGACGTCGGTAGATGCGAGTCGCCGACCCCTTGCTCGTGGGGGACGGAGCGCTGTTGGCCCCCACCAGCCATCTCTCACCTAACGGTAATAATAATCGTCGTGCCACAAGGCTCGGCTCGGGTGTGGCAAAGGTGGTCACGTTTTTAAGATAGTCCCAATTATCTGGAGCAAAATTTCCACGCAGGAAGTTTAACCCTTAATAGGAATACAGAAACTGAGAAACGTAGCGGTTTTGCTTCTCAGATTGACGGACGTGGCACTTCAGCATCAAAGATCGGTGGGCTCCCGTCCCAGACATTTCTATCCTAATAATAATAATAATCATCGTGCAAAAAAGCATTTATAAGGATCGGCTCGGGTGTGGCGGTTATCTGACGGACGTGGCACTTCAGCATCAAGATCGGTGGACTCGCGTCTGCTGGCGGAGTCATTTGTTAAGTGTTTGGTCTTTTCCACCGTTCGGGCCAATGCAGCCACCGGTTGGTGGGGCTCGGGGCCGTGGAGTCGAGGGGAGATGCCGTGCGCGCGGCCGGGGTCGGTCGCCGTCCTCTTTACCCGACCAGCCTGCAGTCAGGCCGGGGCTGGGGACCGCTTCCTTCCCGACGGCCGCGGCACTTGAAACATCTCGGTCGCTCTCGTCTCCAGACCCGTCTTAGCCTCTAGGCCAGGGGAACCACCGGGTCCCGGTCCTCGCCGCCTCCCCTCTCTCCCCGCCTGCAGACGGGTCGGTCGTCGGGGGAGCGGTCATCGGGTCCGTTTCACCGGCGGCCCACGGTAGGCCCAAAAGGGGTCTGTTGGGGTTAG
>NC_092659.1:19613669-19626169 GCF_032118995.1 Asterias amurensis | reverse complement strand
CGGTCGCCCATACAGACAATGGGGGCAGACCGAGACCGACCACGCCACGGCGGGTTTCCTCCCTTTGCCAGGGTTGGGGTTCCTCGTTTACACTCCGGCGGGTCGCCCGCGCCTCCGAGCACAACGGACAGCGCCGAGCCGGTGCTGCCGCCAACGCTTCAAGGCGGGACGTGTTGGAGAGGGGGTTTCTGTGCCCCTTCGGGAGAGTTCTCGTGTGTATTCCACAAAGGCATTACCCGATCTGACGCCTGCAGCCATTAATCCTCGCGGGGAGAACAACCAACTGCTTCTCCTCGCGGCTGCCGGCCGTCGCTCTCGCACCGTGGTATACCCGGGCACCGCGAGTGTATCCGCGGACTCCGGCACGGCGATTTCTATCTGTACTCACGACCCTCAGGCGGACGAGGCCCGGGCCGCGGGGGGCCCGGGCCGCCATGTGCGTTCGAAAGGCCGATGATCACTGCGTTCTGCAATTCACACTGATTCACGCAGCTGGCTGCGTTCTTCATCGGCGCACGAGCCGAGTGATCCACCGCCAAGAATTGTCTAACTCTTGGAAATTCGCTTCTTGTTCGTTCGATCACCAATGAGTGGGTTTATCGTCCCGCGCCCCGTGGTCTCGGGCGCGGGGAAATATGGTCACAGTCCGCGGGACGGCGCGAGATGACTCGATCGCTCCGCCCCGCCCACGACGGGAGCAGCCGCCCGTTTGTGGGGGTGGGAGAGTACGGCGGGCCTCTATTACGCCGTGTCTTCCCTGCCCGCCCCCACTAGGTCGCATTTAAGGCCAGGCCCCGGCGTCCCAGGGCCCCCGGTGGATCCAACAGACCAGGCGCAGCCATCCAGAGCCCGCACCCCAAACCCCGCCGCGGACAGGGCAGGGGGAGCTCCGCGGTGCAACTTGTCCGGTCTCGGATGCCGGCACATGGGCCACTCCCGCGAAACACATCCGGAGACGTCACTGGGGGAGCCCCGCCAGACCGCACTTTCCACCCGATCCCTCCGCCCTCCTCCGTCAAACAAACGCAACATTTTTTTGCCAGATTTTTATATATATATATATTTGTTGTCGTTTTGTTATTTCCTTCGTTTCGGGATCGGCGTGGACATGTACATGGAGCGGCCGTGTCAGGCGGGGTCCCCGCGCTGTGGACCCGGCGCGGGTCCTTGTTTCGTTCCTCGTTAATGATCCTTCCGCAGGTTCACCTACGGAAACCTTGTTACGACTTTTACTTCCTCTAAATGATCAAGTTCGATCGTCTTCCGGGCGCACGAGCGAGGCGCCAGAGGCGCCCCGCCGCGGCCCGTCCGAGGATCTCACTAAACCATTCAATCGGTAGTAGCGACGGGCGGTGTGTACAAAGGGCAGGGACGTAATCAACGCGAGCTGATGACTCGCGCTTACTGGGAATTCCTCGTTTAAGGGAGACAATTGCAATTCCCTATCCCAAGCACGAAGGGGGTTCAGCGGATTGCCCAGGCCTTCCAGACAAGGACGATCACCCGCTGATCCCTTCAGTGTAGCGCGCGTGCGGCCCCGAACATCTAAGGGCATCACAGACCTGTTATTGCTCAATCTCGCGTGGCTGAACGCCACTTGTCCCTCTAAGAAGTCAGCGCCCGGCTCGGCGGCCGGCGCGACTATTTAGCAAGCCAGAGTCTCGTTCGTTATCGGAATTAACCAGACAAATCGCTCCACCAACTAAGAACGGCCATGCACCACCACCCACAGAATCAAGAAAGAGCTCTCAATCTGTCAATCCTCACTGTGTCCGGGCCGGGTGAGTTTCCCCGTGTTGAGTCAAATTAAGCCGCAGGCTCCACTCCTGGTGGTGCCCTTCCGTCAATTCCTTTAAGTTTCAGCTTTGCAACCATACTTCCCCCGGAACCCAAAGACTTTGGTTTCCCGCAGACTGCCCGCCGCGTCATTGGAGTAACGCCGGCGGATCGCCAGTCGGCATCGTTTATGGTTAGAACTAGGGCGGTATCTGATCGCCTTCGAACCTCTAACTTTCGTTCTTGATTAATGAAAACATTCTTGGCAAATGCTTTCGCAGTCGGTCGTCTTGCGGCGATCCAAGAATTTCACCTCTCACACCGCAATACGAATGCCCCCGTCAGTCCCTCTTAATCATTACCTCGAGTTCCGAAAACCAACGCAATAGAACCGAGGTCCTATTCCATTATTCCATGCTCTGCTGTCCAGGCTCACGGCCTGCTTTGAACACTCCAATTTTTTCAAAGTAAACGTTTCGGCCGCGCCCGGCACTCAGTCAAGAGAACCGGGCGGAGACCGAGAGGAAGGCCAGGCGGGCAGTGGCGCGCCTTGCGGCGGACCGCCAGCCTGCGCCCAAGATCCAACTACGAGCTTTTTAACTGCAGCAATTTTAATATACGCTATTGGAGCTGGAATTACCGCGGCTGCTGGCACCAGACTTGCCCTCCAATAGATCCTCGTTAAAGGATTTAAAGTGTACTCATTCCAATTACAGGGCCTCGAAAGAGTCCTGTATTGCTATTTTTCGTCACTACCTCCCCGTGTCGGGAGTGGGTAATTTGCGCGCCTGCTGCCTTCCTTGGATGTGGTAGCCGTTTCTCAAGCTCCCTCTCCGGAATCGAACCCTGATTCTCCGTTACCCGTTACGACCATGGTAGGCGCATAACGTACCATCGAAAGTTGATAGGGCAGACATTCGAAGGATCCGTCGCCGGTGCAGAGACCGTGCGATCGGCCAGGTTATCCAGAGTTCACCAACGGAGCCGGGCGGACCCGGGTTGGTCTTGTTCCTAATAAGAGCACGCCTCCCGTAAGGTCGGCGCTTGATTGCATGTATTAGCTCTAGAATTACCACAGTTATCCATGTAAGGGGATGCGCTCCAAGGAACCATAACTGATTTAATGAGCCATCCGCAGTTTCGCTTTTGAAAGCTTGTACTTGGACATGCATGGCTTAATCTTTGAGACAAGCATATGACTACTGGCAGGATCAACCAGGTAGCACCTCGTGCTGCGGCCGGCGAGCGGGGCTCGCTCGGACCGAGCGGATTCTGCCGGGCTCGGGGCGCTCGAGCCGGCGATCCGTTTCACCAAATGTTTCGGTTCGGTTCCCGGGGGGAGCAGAAGTGCGGGCCCAGGCGCGAGTCTACGGTGCTCGTACCAGCCCAAGCACAATCCGGTCCCGTTTACCCTGCGGGCCAAGGCGCGAGTCTACGGTGCTCGTACCAGCCCAAGCATGGTCCGGTCCCCTTGCCACGCACACACACACACACGTTTCGGGTCCCGGGAGCAGAAGCGCGTGGCCAAGGCGCGAGTCTACGGTGCTCGTACCAGCCTGCGGGTCAGCTCCCGTCGCCCCTTCTCTCTAGTTCTCTCGTTCGAATCGCCAGGGGGATAGAAATCAGATTCGCCGGGGCGTGTGTCGTCCGCCGCCGTCCCCCATCAATCGCCCGGGAATGGGTGGGCCGTGGAGGCCCGCCCGGCCGGTGTGGTTGCCCGGGTTCGGGAAAGTGCTCAACCTACGCTTCGGCAACTGGGATGCCAGGGGGGTCCCGCTAGCGCTTGGCGTAACGGGCCGGGGCCGTTTTCCCCGGTCCGGTCGGCCTCTCGCGCCCATGCGGGCTTCACTGAATGCCATTGGGTCCGGGATCCGCCCCGGGGTGCGAGACGGCACCGTCCACTCCCGCTTAGGGAACGAGACGGCACGGTCCACACCCCGCGCACTGCGACGGACCAGTCCGGTAGTGCCGACACGGTCCCCCGCTAGGGGAGACCGTCTTCGGCACGCATAAATTCGACGGCGCCTTCCGTGCTACACCACGACAACAAGGTCGGCGGACCCGTGCCGGGGTTTGCCACACCCCGGCTGTCCTACCCTACCCTCGGTCTCTCTCCCTACCTCTCTCCCTCGGTATGATCCTGCCGCGAGGGGTTGCCCAAGCCCCTCGCCTATCGCAGGCCCTGGCTGGCCAGGCACTGCCGTCGGAAGCGTTTACCCGCCCGTGCAACCCGACAGAGCCGGGCCCGCTTCCTACTGCCACGGGCGGGGTGAATTGTCGGCGTGCCCGGCTGGCAGCACCGCCGTTCGCTAGCCACCGAGGCCCCGCGGGCCCCTCGATCTACCCGGCGGGGGTTGGGGGTGTCCAAGCCCAGCTCCGGTTCCCTTGACGGAGCGGCGTGCAGGGCCGGGGAGCCCTGCCGTCGGAAGCGTTTACCCGCCCGTGCAACCCGACAGAGCCGGGCCCGCTTCCTACTGCCACGGGCGGGGTGAATTGTCGGCGTGCCCGGCTGGCAGCACCGCCGTTCATTAGCCACCGAGGCCCCTCGATCTACCCGGCGGGGGTTGGGGGTGTCCAAGCCCAGCTCCGGTTCCCTTGACGGAGCAGCGTGCAGGGCCGGGGAGCCCTGCCGTCGGAAGCGTTTACCCGCCCGTGCAACCCGACAGAGCCGGGCCCGCTTCCTACTGCCACGGGCGGGGTGAATTGTCGGCGTGCCCGGCTGGCAGCACCGCCGTTCGCTAGCCACCGAGGCCCCGCGGGCCCCTCGATCTACCCGGCGGGGGTTGGGGGTGTCCAAGCCCAGCTCCGGTTCCCTTGACGGAGCAGCGTGCAGGGCCGGGGAGCCCTGCCGTCGGAAGCGTTTACCCGCCCGTGCAACCCGACAGAGCCGGGCCCGCTTCCTACTGCCACGGGCGGGGTGAATTGTCGGCGTGCCCGGCTGGCAGCATCGCCGTTCGCTAGCCACCGAGGCCCCGCGGGCCCCTCGATCTACCCGGCGGGGGTTGGGGGTGTCCAAGCCCAGCTCCGGTTCCCTTGACGGAGCAGCGTGCAGGGCCGGGGAGCCCTGCCGTCGGAAGCGTTTACCCGCCCGTGCAACCCGACAGAGCCGGGCCCGCTTCCTACTGCCACGGGCGGGGTGAATTGTCGGCGTGCCCGGCTGGCAGCACCGCCGTTCGCTAGCCACCGAGGCCCCGCGGGCCCCTCGATCTACCCGGCGGGGGTTGGGGGTGTCCAAGCCCAGCTCCGGTTCCCTTGACGGAGCAGCGTGCAGGGCCGGGGAGCCCTGCCGTCGGAAGCGTTTACCCGCCCGTGCAACCCGACAGAGCCGGGCCCGCTTCCTACTGCCACGGGCGGGGTGAATTGTCGGCGTGCCCGGCTGGCAGCATCGCCGTTCGCTAGCCACCGAGGCCCCGCGGGCCCCTCGATCTACCCGGCGGGGGTTGGGGGTGTCCAAGCCCAGCTCCGGTTCCCTTGACGGAGCAGCGTGCAGGGCCGGGGAGCCCTGCCGTCGGAAGCGTTTACCCGCCCGTGCAACCCGACAGAGCCGGGCCCGCTTCCTACTGCCACGGGCGGGACGATTTGTCAGCGTGCAGAGCCGGGGAGCCCTGCCGTCGGAAGCGTTTACCCGCCCGTGCAACCCGACAGAGCCGGGCCCGCTTCCTACTGCCACGGGCGGGACGATTTGTCAGCGTGCAGGGCCGGGGAGCCCTGCCGTCGGAAGCGTTTACCCACCCGTGCAACCCGGCAGAGCCGGGCCCGCTTCCTACTGCCACGGGCGGGACGATTTGTCAGCGTGCAGAGCCGGGGAGCCCTGCCGTCGGAAGCGTTTACCCGCCCGTGCAACCCGACAGAGCCGGGCCCGCTTCCTACTGCCACGGGCGGGACGATTTGCCAGCGTGCAGGGCCGGGGAGCCCTGCCGTCGGAAGCGTTTACCCACCCGTGCAACCCGGCAGAGCCGGGCCCGCTTCCTACTGCCACGGGCGGGACGATTTGTCAGCGTGCAGAGCCGGGGAGCCCTGCCGTCGGAAGCGTTTACCCGCCCGTGCAACCCGACAGAGCCGGGCCCGCTTCCTACTGCCACGGGCGGGACGATTTGCCAGCGTGCAGGGCCGGGGAGCCCTGCCGTCGGAAGCGTTTACCCACCCGTGCAACCCGGCAGAGCCGGGCCCGCTTCCTACTGCCACGGGCGGGACGATTTGTCAGCGTGCAGAGCCGGGGAGCCCTGCCGTCGGAAGCGTTTACCCGCCCGTGCAACCCGACAGAGCCGGGCCCGCTTCCTACTGCCACGGGCGGGACGATTTGTCAGCGTGCAGAGCCGGGGAGCCCTGCCGTCGGAAGCGTTTACCCGCCCGTGCAACCCGACAGAGCCGGGCCCGCTTCCTACTGCCACGGGCGGGACGATTTGTCAGCGTGCAGGGCCGGGGAGCCCTGCCGTACGGAGCGACCCTGGACCGGTGGACCCGACTGCCCGGCCCGCTCGATATCTCAGCTCACGTTCCCTTCTTCCGTCGCCGCCGCCCGTCAGGGGGTGGGTTGCCGGCTCCAGGAGCCCCACTAAATCGCTCGTCCCGCCACGGTGAGCCGATTTCCCATTGCTTTACACTGTTTTGGCAACTTTTCATTTGGCCGACCCCAGATTTTTGTTCTCACCCCCCTATAGTAGCCCCAGCAGGTTGAGGACTGGTGGCACCCTCTTACCCCTCCCCATCCGCCGGACTCTGGGCCCAAAAAGGGTCTCTCGGTTTGGTCACCAACCCCCTCGTGGGTCTCCAGACCCACGAGACGCCTCAGCTCTGAACTCGACCGTTCTCGGAACGCAGCGGGCGCCGCTGTCAGCCTACCGTACCTCTTGAGGACTTTTTGCCTCCGAACTCGAGCCATTTTTCGCGAACTCGTAGAACTGGCCTATCTGTCCGTGTTATGGGCCACTTTTTGGCCAAAGTCCGAGGACAGAAGGCCGACTTTCTCCGGGAGCGTGTTTTGCCGATTTCCTGCCGTCTGCCACGGCCTGATTTTCGTCCCGCCCGGTGGTCACTTTCACCGAGAAAGGCCAACTTGTACAAACCAAGCTCCGGTTCCCTTAACGGAGCAGCGTGCCTGGCTGGCAGGCACTGCCGTCGGAAGCGTTAACCCGCCCGTGCAACCCGACAGAGCCGGGCCCGCTTCCTACTGCCACGGGCGGGACGATTTGTCGGCGTGCCCGGTTGGTAGCACCGCCGTTCATTAGCCACCGAGGCCCCACGGGCCCCTCGATCTACCCGGTGGGGTTGGGGGTCCAAGCCCAGCTCCGGTTCCCTTGACGGAGCAGCGTGCAGGACCGGGGAGCCCTGCCGTCGGAAGCGTTTACCCGCCCGTGCAACCCGACAGAGCCGGGCCCGCTTCCTACTGCCACGGGCGGGACGATTTGCCAGCGTGCAGGACCGGGGAGCCCTGCCGTCGGAAGCGTTTACCCGCCCGTGCAGCCCGACAGAGCCGGGCCCGCTTCCTACTGCCACGGGCGGGACGATGTTTCAGCGTGCAGGGCCGGGGAGCCCTGCCGTCGGAAGCGTTTACCCGCCCGTGCAGCCCGACAGAGCCGGGCCCGCTTCCTACTGCCACGGGCGGGACGATTTGTCAGCGTGCAGAGCCGGGGAGCCCTGCCGTCGGAAGCGTTTACCCGCCCGTGCAACCCGACAGAGCCGGGCCCGCTTCCTACTGCCACGGGCGGGACGATTTGTCAGCGTGCAGGGCCGGGGAGCCCTGCCGTCGGAAGCGTTTACCCGCCCGTGCAACCCGACAGAGCCGGGCCCGCTTCCTACTGCCACGGGCGGGACGATTTGCCAGCGTGCAGGGCCGGGGAGCCCTGCCGTACGGAGCGACCCTGGACCGGTGGACCCGACTGCCCGGCCCGCTCGATATCTCAGCTCACGTTCCCTTCTTCCGTCGCCGCCGCCCGTCAGGGGGTGGGTTGCCGGCTCCAGGAGCCCCACTAAATCGCTCGTCCCGCCACGGTGAGCCGATTTCCCATTGCTTTACACTGTTTTGGCAACTTTTCATTTGGCCGACCCCAGATTTTTGTTCTCACCCCCCTATAGTAGCCCCAGCAGGTTGAGGACTGGTGGCACCCTCTTACCCCTCCCCATCCGCCGGACTCTGGGCCCAAAAAGGGTCTCTCGGTTTGGTCACCAACCCCCTCGTGGGTCTCCAGACCCACGAGACGCCTCAGCTCTGAACTCGACCGTTCTCGGAACGCAGCGGGCGCCGCTGTCAGCCTACCGTATCTCTTGAGGACTTTTTGCCTCCGAACTCGAGCCATTTTTCGCGAACTCGTAGAACTGGCCTATCTGTCCGTGTTATGGGCCACTTTTTGGCCAAAGTCCGAGGACAGGAGGCCGACTTTCTCCGGGAGCGTGTTTTGCCGATTTCCTGCCGTCTGCCACGGCCTGATTTTCGTCCCGCCCGGTGGTCATTTTCACCGAGGATTTTTTTCCATGGAAAATTTTCTAAGTCCAAACTTTTTTCTAAGTCCAAAATTTTTTTTTATTTTCCCATCCTTTTCGGCCCAAGTCCAACCTTTTTTTTTTTTTTTTGTTCCAGTATTTTTTTATGTCGGGGAGCCCTGCCGTCGGAAGCGTTTACCCGCCCGTGCAGCCCGACAGTGCCGGGCCCGCTTCCTACTGCCACGGGCGGGACGATTTGTCAGCATGCAGGGCCGGGGAGCCCTGCCGTCGGAAGCGTTTACCCGCCCGTGCAGCCCGACAGAGCCGGGCCCGCTTCCTACTGCCACGGGCGGGACGATTTGTCAGCATGCAGGGCCGGGGAGCCCTGCCGTCGGAAGCGTTTACCCGCCCGTGCAGCCCGACAGAGCCGGGCCCGCTTCCTACTGCCACGGGCGGGACGATTTGTCAGCGTGCAGAGCCGGGGAGCCCTGCCGTCGGTAGCGTTTACCCGCCCGTGCAGCCCGACAGAGCCGGGCCCGCTTCCTACTGCCACGGGCGGGACGATGTGTCGGCGTGCCCGGTTGGTAGCACCGCCGTTCATTAGCCACCGAGGCCCCACGGGCCCCTCGATCTACCCGGTGGGGTTGGGGGTCCAAGCCCAGCTCCGGTTCCCTTGACGGAGCAGGGCTCAGGGCCGGGGAGCCCTGCCGTCGGAAGCGTTTACCCGCCCGTGCAACCCGACAGAGCCGGGCCCGCTTCCTACTGCCACGGGCGGGACGATGTGTCGGCGTGCCCGGTTGGTAGCACCGCCGTTCATTAGCCACCGAGGCCCCACGGGCCCCTCGATCTACCCGGTGGGGTTGGGGGTCCAAGCCCAGCTCCGGTTCCCTTGACGGAGCAGGGCTCAGGGCCGGGGAGCCCTGCCGTCGGAAGCGTTTACCCGCCCGTGCAACCCGACAGAGCCGGGCCCGCTTCCTACTGCCACGGGCGGGACGATTTGTCAGCGTGCAGGGCCGGGGAGCCCTGCCGTCGGAAGCGTTTACCCGCCCGTGCAGCCCGACAGAGCCGGGCCCGCTTCCTACTGCCACGGGCGGGACGATGTGTCGGCGTGCCCGGTTGGTAGCACCGCCGTTCATTAGCCACCGAGGCCCCACGGGCCCCTCGATCTACCCGGTGGGGTTGGGGGTCCAAGCCCAGCTCCGGTTCCCTTGACGGAGCAGGGCTCAGGGCCGGGGAGCCCTGCCGTCGGAAGCGTTTACCCGCCCGTGCAACCCGACAGAGCCGGGCCCGCTTCCTACTGCCACGGGCGGGACGATTTGTCAGCGTGCAGGGCCGGGGAGCCCTGCCGTCGGAAGCGTTTACCCGCCCGTGCAGCCCGACAGAGCCGGGCCCGCTTCCTACTGCCACGGGCGGGACGATTTGTCAGCGTGCAGGGCCGGGGAGCCCTGCCGTCGGAAGCGTTTACCCGCCCGTGCAGCCCGACAGAGCCGGGCCCGCTTCCTACTGCCACGGGCGGGACGATTTGTCAGCGTGCAGGGCCGAAACCCTGCCGTACGGAGCGACCCCGGACCGGTGGACCCGACTGCCCGGCCCGCTCAATATCTCAGCTCACGTTCCCTTCTTCCGTCGCCGCCGCCCGTCAGGGGGTAGGTTGCCGGCTCCGGGAGGCCCACTAAATAGCTCGTCCCGCCACGGTGAGCCGGTTTCCCATTGCTTTACACTGTTTTGGAAACTTTTCATTTGGCCGACCCCAGATTTTTGTTCTCACCCCCCTATAGTAGCCCCAGCAGGTTGAGGACTGGTGGCACCCTCTTACCCCCCCCCATCCGCCGGACTCCGGGCCCAAAAAGGGTCTCTCGGTTCGGTCACCAACCCCCTCGTGGGTCTGGAGACCCACGAGCGCCTCAGCTCTGAACTCGACCGTTCTCGGAACGCAGCGGGCGCCGCCAAAAGCCTACCGTATCTCTTGAGGACTTTTTGCCTCCGAACTCGAGCCATTTTTCGCGAACTCGTAGAACTGGCCTATCTGTCCGGGTTCTGGGCCACTTTTTGGCCAAAGTCCGAGGACAGGAGGCCGACTTTCTCCGGGAGCGTGTTTTGCCGATTTCCTGCCGTCTGCCACGGCCTGATTTTCGTCCCGCCCGGTGGTCATTTTCACCGAGGATTTTTTTCCATGGAAAATTTTCTAAGTCCAAACTTTTTTCTAAGTCCAAAATTTTTTTTTATTTTCCCATCCTTTTCGGCCCAAGTCCAACCTTTTTTTTTTTTTTTTTGTTCTAGTATTTTTTATGTCCGGGTTCTGGGCCACTTTTGTCCGGGTTCTGGGCAAATTTCTCCGGGAGCGTGTTTTGCCGATTTCCTGCCGTCTGCCACGGCCTGAATTTCGTCCCGCCCGGTGGTTATTAAAGTCCGGGGATTTTTTCCATGACAAATTTTCTAAGTCCAAACTTTTTTCTAAGTCCAAAATTTTTTTTTATTTTCCCATCCTTTTCGGCCCAAGTCCAACCTTTTTTTTTTTTTTTTTGTTCTAGTATTTTTTATGTCCGGGTTCTGGGCCACTTTTGTCCGGGTTCTGGGCAAATTTCTCCGGGAGCGTGTTTTGCCGATTTCCTGCCGTCTGCCACGGCCTGAATTTCGTCCCGCCCGGTGGTTATTAAAGTCCGGGGATTTTTTCCATGGAAAATTTTCTAAGTCCAAACTTTTTTCTAAGTCCAAAATTTTTTTTTATTTTCCCATCCTTTTCGGCCCAAGTCCAACCTTTTTTTTTTTTTTTTTGTTCTAGTATTTTTTATGTCCGGGTTCTGGGCCACTTTTGTCCGGGTTCTGGGCCACTTTCTCCGGGAGCGTGTTTTGCCGATTTCCAGCCGTCTGCCACGGCCTGAATTTCGTCCCGCCCGGTGGTTATTAAAGTCCGGGGAATCGGTGTATTTTACGCAAACTTCGGGAAGGTGCGTCGCCCGGCGGCATCAACCGGGAGGGCCCCCGATCACAGGGAACGCTGCTGGGTACGTCCTCTCTCGTGTGCGAAAGTTCTGACCGAATCGCACCAGGCACTCGGCCGGGGGAGGCGAATCGCGGACCCCCATCGCCAAGGGCCAGAAGACTCCCGACTCGGCGTTATTTTCGACATTCGGGCACATGCCTCACAGATGTATCAGCACCCACGGGGCCACCGATCGCAGGGGCCACTGCTGGGTATGTCGTCTGTGTTGTATTGACGTCGGTAGATGCGAGTCGCCGACCCCTTGCTCGTGGGGGACGGAGCGCTGTTGGCCCCCACCAGCCATCTCTCACCTAACGGTAATAATAATCGTCGTGCCATAAGGCTCGGCTCGGGTGTGGCAAAGGTGGTCACGTTTTTAAGATAGTCCCAATTATCTGGAGCAAAATTTCCACGCAGGAAGTTTAACCCTTAATAGGAATACAGAAACTGAGAAACGTAGCGGTTTTGCTTCTCAGATTGACGGACGTGGCACTTCAGCATCAAAGATCGGTGGGCTCCCGTCCCAGACATTTCTATCCTAATAATAATAATAATCATCATGCAAAAAAGCATTTATAAGGATCGGCTCGGGTGTGGCGGTTATCTGACGGACGTGGCACTTCAGCATCAAGATCGGTGGACTCGCGTCTGCTGGCGGAGTCCTTTGTTAAGTGTTTGGTCTTTTCCACCGTTCGGGCCAATGCAGCCACCGGTTGGTGGGGCTCGGGGCCGTGGAGTCGAGGGGAGATGCCGTGCGCGCGGCCGGGGTCGGTCGCCGTCCTCTTTACCCGACCAGCCTGCAGTCAGGCCGGGGCTGGGGACCGCTTCCTTCCCGACGGCCGCGGCACTTGAAACATCTCGGTCGCTCTCGTCTCCAGACCCGTCTTAGCCTCTAGGCCAGGGGAACCACCGGGTCCCGGTCCTCGCCGCCTCCCCTCTCTCCCCGCCTGCAGACGGGTCGGTCGTCGGGGGAGCGGTCATCGGGTCCGTTTCACCGGCGGCCCACGGTAGGCCCAAAAGGGGTCTGTTGGGGTTAGGGGGAAGTAAGGGTTAGTAATAACGCGTGCAGTTAGTAAGAACTCATGAAGGTGATAGATGATCGTCGGTGAACAGTCGGTCCATTCCGGCCAAACCCCTGGGCTTTCAAGAACGAGAGACTCGCCACGTCTACGGTGCGGGCAAATCCCGGTCCCCGCCGCCTCCCCTCTCTCACCGCCTGCAGACGGGTCGGTCTTCGGGGGAGCGGCCGTCGGGTCCGTTCACATGTGGGCCACCCAAAAAAAAATTAGGGTTAGGGGTTAGTACGGTTAGTAGGAACGTG